>NC_090651.1:108617952-108917952 GCF_040937935.1 Hyperolius riggenbachi
CTATTTGCTCCCTGCTCCTGTCAGTCACAGTTCTCACTGCTTCTGTTTGTGAGTCACGGCTCCCCGCACAGTCTCCTCTCACAGACTCTGCATTTTTTTCACCACTTCAAAGCAAAAGATATTATTTTGTGGCTTTACTGCATGTTGTAGGCTTTATGAATTGACATTTACTGACATTTGTTGAGGTATTTATCGCACAAGTCGGTAATTTACCTCACTGCTCTGTAATTTCAGTTTTTCATGTGGTAACAGCCCTTATGAATTGACATTTTACAAAGTGCTCGGTAAAGTCAGCAGTTTTCTGCATTACCGAATGCAGTAATGCTTTTTAAATCGATCCCATTGTATTTTTGCCATAAATGTGAAAATTCGTAAAAATTCGAAAAATCATTATTTTTGCCGTGAAAATCATTATTTTTACCACAAAATATTGTTTATTTTTTTGTGCAAAAATTTGCAAAAAAAGGAAAAACATTTTCACAAACTCATTACAAAATTGTTTTTGATGCCATTTTTGCTTGAAAGTTGAATGTAACATTATTTTCACCAAATTGAATGAAAAAATGATTTTCTTGCAGGACAGATGAAGGGTTAAAATGAGGTTTAGTGCTTCTTGAATTTAACTCAGTTTAGAGTACTTTGACCATATGTGTCCACATGCTTGGGTTAGTATATCCCGAATCCAAACACCATTTTAGTCAATTAAAAATTTAGCAACACTGATGAATGGCTATATGTTGTAATATATGCTGCATTTATTAGCAATAATGACAAGCTAGCCTCAGGCCCAGATAGCAAAAAGCAATGCAGTCTTGAAAGGTTCTACGTAGTACTATATAATGGGCAGAGATGATAATCACTGCTGATTAATGACTGCTTGTTACGCTTTATATGTTGCATTTGCTGTCAAAAATCTAGTACAAATCCAACTAACTTACAGCAAACATTGATGATGATGATGATGGTGGTGGTGACTGTTTTATAATATAGGCTATGTTTGCACTAACAGTATAAACCCTGTTTGCACTAAGTTTGAATATCCTTCAAATGCTTTACTATGTGAACCTTCCTCAGTAGTAAAAATCAGTTCTTTCCCCAAAAAATATATTAGCTAACTATCTTTTCAGCAGTATAGAGATCAGATTGGCTATGCACAGACTGCTGAAATTACTGCTCTTAGGCCAGAAACCCACTAGGAGCGATTTCTAATCGCTAGAGATTTGAAAAAGCTCTTGCTAATGCAAAGCTATGGGGGATTTTTATCAAATCAAATCGCTCAAGTGGGATCACACCCATAGAATTACATTAGCAAGAGTTTTCAAATCGCAAACCGCTCAGAAAATCGCTCCTAGTGGGTTTCTGGCCTTAATCTGATTTCTCTTTTTGTACCCTAGGCAAGGTCAAACTGCAGGTGATATAGGTATTTAATAAGAGACCTGCCAAATTCAAGATGGCTGTCAGACTCCTCTGAATGTCTTCTTATTGGTAGACTAGGGCATCATGGGATAGCCTGTTAAGGTTGAAGAACTTTAACATGAATCTTGATGACATTACGCTATGGCTGAACTGAATCAAATTGCACACAATCAGGTCAAATTTGATTTAGCAGAAATCCTAATAGAAAAACTTAGTCAAAACCGAGTCAACAGGTCAAAGGAGCAACTGATTAAGAGCTTATTTAATGGATCTCTGTGGCAAGCTGACAAGGTATTCAGGAAACAGTAATTTTAGTTCTTCATGCTAGCCAACGAGTTTCCAAAAATGCCGGAATTATTACATTGGTTATATTAGATTTTTTTTTATTAGACTTTTTATTTTATTTTATTTTTTGGTCTTACAATAAATTTACTACTATAAGGTATGAAAGTGTATCCAATAGTTGAAGAAAAATGTCAGACTCCACAGACAAACTGTTATGTGATTTATTGCTGCCATTTTATTGATAATATTTATTTCTCAACTTTGTAAAATATGAGCCCGGGGAAACCATCCGGGAAAAAGAATGAATAAAAGTTATGTATTTTTGTGCTGAGATTTTAATACACATTACAGCAAAGTGCGTAACTAGGTTACGCTGGAGGTGTCCTCAACATTTTTTGTACCGAAATACTGACAGGAATCTATTTCATTTTAAAGTTGAAAGAAATTATTTGGTGTTATTTTAACACTATATACTTTCACTGTTCTCGTAAATCTGACATGTAAATCTTACCATCATTTTTAGCTTTTTAGGGAAGTTTGTATAGTGCTAGCACTGTTAGTTCTGAAAAGTATCATTTGAAAACTTAATATATTTCAGAAAAATATCACCCCTTACATTACAAATTCACAGGAGCTGCAAAGCTTGATATAAAATAGGCTTTTTTTTTAAACACAGCAGTTATGCCATCACTTGTCACTTTTATATAGTTTAAAATACTATACACTTGAGAAATAAACTTTTTTCCTTGCAGCTGCCTTTGCTTTTCCCATGCTATTTTCAGAAGAATAAAACATATTTGTATCCATATGCTTGCAACTATGAGGCCATACCAAAACAACAATCATCATTTGAAAAGAGCAGTAAGGGCCTTTTTCCACTAGCCTGCGATTTGCGATTTGCTTCTGATCGCAAATCGCAAGGTACATTAAACTAATGGAAACTGCAGCAGCAATTTCCATTAGTGCGATCCGATTGCGATGCGATTTTGGTCAAAGCGCAATCGTCGTCCTGCCGCGTTTTGTATGCGATTGAGCTGGACTATAATGTGTATAGTAGCTCAATCGCAATCGCATGGTGGAAATTGAAACACGATTGCGATCGCGATCAGAATCGCGATCGGAATCGCGATCGCATTTCATAGTGGAATAGAGCCACCCATTTTGACAAACAAGAAATTTTCTCTTAGATTACTCTGGGCAAGTCTAAATACTGTATTTGCTTTGGGGTTTTAAAGTGTACCTGAGATGAAAGTAGTCTCAAGTTTTATACTTACCTGGGGCTTCCTCCAGCCCTCTTGAGGCCACTTGGTCCCACTCCTGTCCCTTGCTGGATGGCTCTATACTCTGGCCAAGTTGCGCTTCATCACAAGCGGTCTTAGGCCTGGAACCCACTGAAAATTGCTAGCGCAATCGCTAGTATTTTTAATTAGCGTTTTGTAAGCGATTTCATGAGCGTTTTCCGGCTCTTTTGATAGCAATTTTAAAAAGTGTAAGCTTTTTGCCAGTGATTGTGTAGTGATTTGCGATTAGCGATTTCAATTCTGATTGCTCCTTTTAATGTATCATAATTTATTTTTTTTACAGTTTGTAGTAATTTAAAATCGAAATCTCATATCACTATGTGTAGCCATTCATGAGCGATTTGCCAGCGCTTTTATACTTTACATTGAAGCGCAAACACTCCCAAAATGCTGCATGTCCTGCAATTGCGATTTTGCTAATTGCAATGGCTAATGTGGAATTTGTTACACTTATTTACATTGCCAGAGCATTTAGGGAAAGCGCTAGCGATTTAAAGCTCTCCCTAAATGCCTTTAAAAAGGTTCTAGTGGGTCCCAATCCTCAAGAGGACTGGATGAAGCTTCATGTAAGTATAAAACCTAAAACTGCTTTTGTGGATTCGAGATAAACTTTTACTCATTGCATTATTGTGTTCCTTTCATATAGTTTATAGGGCATTCCTCAAGCCAAATACTTTTTTTTTGTTTTCTTTTAATACTCTAATTCCCTATAAACTAAACAAGCCTCGCCCACAGCTTTTTCACAGTGCCTTGGCACTGTAGCAAGGGCTTATAGGAGCTCAGTCTGGGCAGGAGGAGGAGGGAGGTTACTAGCCAGAGATTTCAGAGGCAGAGGGGAGGAGGGAGGAGGAGAGGGGACTGTATTTACACACTGGCAAGCTGATAGCATCTCCAGCCCTCAGCCTGTGACAATGTGACAAACAGAACATGGCTGCCCTCATTGTATCACAGGAATAATTAATCATAAACTTTGAAGCTGTCTGCAGCTAGATTTGCTATTTAAACTATCTAAACTTTATATAAGATATATAGACAGGTTACTTGTTATAGTTAGTTTTTCATCTCCGATCCACTTTAAAAAAATCACCATTCTTTGCTGTTCTTTGCCCACTTCAAAGCTTGACTTTGGACAAATTAAATCCCTGTTTTAAAGTATCAGTTCCCTTGTCTGATAAACAGTATGGTACTTCAATTACTAAGATTGGAGAACGTATCCATTGTGATATCTTACAAAGTTACTGTCTAATACACACTTAACAACAGTCTACTACTACCCAGGCACAGCATTCTCCCGAGTCGCGGCTATAAGAGCGTGATAGGGGTGTACAGCCAGGCCACATTTGCACAAAGGAATGCAACTGGCCACAACTGACCAATTTTCTGCAGCTCACCACAAGGCAACTGAGTGGCCAGGGAAGACATCGAGAGAGCCCACGGCCAACATGATGCTGAAGGAAGCCCCAAGTATGTATAAATATTGCTGGCATTAAAGTCTAAGGTAACACTTTAAATAAAAGGCAAGAACAACAGTAAAAGGCAGATTCTACTAATGGACCGACATGCGATAAGCAGATAACTGGATGACATATAAATGACAAGCAGATAAGTGGTAGTCAGATAAGTGTTAGATAGGTAACAGTTATACAATAAGTGGTAGATAAATGAAAGGCAAATAGGTGGTGAGCATATAATTGATAACAGGCAGATATGTGATGGGTGTGAAATTGGTAGGTAGATAAGTGACAGGCATATTAAGTAGTAGACACAAAAGTAAAATACAGATTTGTGTACATACACACTATTAATGTTGTCTGTCAGGATCAAGCTGGTTGACACTGTTCAGAATGAATGCTGTATTCCCAAGTGACATTTTCTGGCTCTGTGGACGTGGCAGGAAGGATGACAGCTGGATGGACAATGTAGTGGCTTCCAGTAGGATGCAAAGTAACAATGCACTTAGCAGTCACTGTTATTTAAAGATCTGGTGTGCTGGAATGGCCACCTTGGACTTGGTCCAGCTAGCATGTATATGTGGCTTACTAAGTCAAAGATAGATAGTGGTATCTTGATAAATGTTACTTAGTTAAGTGTCAGGCAAATAGTGGCAGGTAGATGAGGGACATGTAGAGAAATAGTTGGCAGATAGTTGCCAGACAGATAAGTTATAGGTAGATTATAAAAGGCAGATCTCAAGCAAGGTTTGGCTATTTCGATGTCCCCGTTTTCTTGCAGATGCTGCTTAAAAGTAGCAAACAGACCTCAAAAAATGATTTTCCCCATCTTTTATTTCCACAATGAATCTCTGATTATTCAGTGACTGCATATGACTCTGCAAGGCTGTAGTGTACTGTATGCTCTACTTCCCCTTCTCAAACAAATGATCACTGTCACAGTGATAGTGTACCTTGTTCATCCTGATACCAGTGGTTGATGTAGAACCTAAGTGGCTACAGGTCTTCACCAGTGCATCCTCCAAGGGACGAAGCAAGGCATTTCAGCCAGGGATGAGCAGAAACTACGCCAGTGCGAATTTACGCATCGTAGTTTGCATCTACGCATCATAGTTTGTAGGTGAAGTTTCAAAACTATGCTTACAAGTTTATGCGTAGCGAAGTACAGCTACGCGTAGCTTATGCCCACTATGCGTAGTTAACATGTGTATTGCGTAGTGACTTACGAATGCGTTACTAGTGGCTAATTTTGAACGTGCGATTGTATGCTTACAAATTTACGCATTGGAAAGAGGAATGTATGAGTTCCCGTTATAAGCATTTAAAGAGGAATTAATGCGTAAAATTTTCTGCATACTGGCATAAGCATCTGCATACACTACGCTTTACACTATGCGTAATTGCACATTTTAACGCGTAGTCCACAAAATGCATACGAAGCGAATATTTGATTTCGAAGCCGTAGTTTGGCGAGGCGTAATTGCGTAAAACTACGTGTAGTTCCAGCATAGCAAAGTTGGCTGACTACGGCCATCCCTGATTTCAGCACCAGCATGACACTTGCATTTTGCTTGATTTGGTCATCACAATAAAAACACTGTAATTGTGGTGCCAACAATAGCCGGACCCCAAATTACTTGCACGAAAGAAGGCATTAGGTAATCAGTAAGGGAATGTATATTTTATATTCACCAAGATTACCTAGTGAAGGGAGAGCCATATCAACTAGGTGCAGCCGGGAGTTTAGAGGATGCAAAGTCAAATGTCATGCCAACATTAGGGTAGGTTGCAAGCACACAGGGTCAACAAACCAACAGTCACTGCAGGTGGCAAAGTGAGATCAGAGGCAAGCATGGGCTCAGAATGAGAAGTTCAACTAATATTTATCACTTATGGAAGTTGGTGAGATAGTCATCATATTCTCCTGTGTGGGGTCTGCCTATTACTTCTGAGCAGTGTCTGCAAATAAAAGAGGCAGTTAGAGAAGAAATCACAGTTGGAAACCCCTACAGCAGCTAAAGGTGGTCAGATGAACTGGCTCAATTATTTAAAAACAAAGCAGCCCAATGGCTAAAGCACTCCTGCTGCCCAGATCTGTCCGACTTTGCAAAGACAAATGGATCACCTGTATTTATACCACCAAACTTAAGATATTTTAAAACTTTTCCCCTCATTAATCACTACTTTATGACATTACACTGTGCTT
Organism: Hyperolius riggenbachi; assembly: GCF_040937935.1. Taxonomy (NCBI): domain Eukaryota; kingdom Metazoa; phylum Chordata; class Amphibia; order Anura; family Hyperoliidae; genus Hyperolius; species Hyperolius riggenbachi. The sequence continues at coordinate 108,624,612 of NC_090651.1, forward strand.
CAAAAAAGTTATGTAGTGCATTTGTAATAACTATACATGCCCCCTTGATTCGTTTTCTTTTTAAATTCCTTTCACTTTACTTTCATAGTCTTAGACATGCAATACAGTAAAATTATTTTCAAGGGTATCTACTCCCAGGTGGTTGCTTGTGTTTTCTGAAGTGGTGTAATTGAAAAGCACAATATGATTCAGATAAGATGAAAAGAACTATATAAATGCAAATCATTATTAATTATTGTGTTCATGATAACTCTCAAATCTTGATCACTTTGGTGCATAAGTTGACATTCTGTAAAGCTATGCGAAAGCGAACATTGCTGGTTAAAATAATTTTTCTTTTAATATGATTTAATTATTACATCTTAGAGTACTTTGAAATGGTTTGTGGTCTTTGTAGTTGTTACATTACAACTATTTCTTTTTTATTGCCCCATAAATTAATCACTTTTTCTTTACAGTGTCTAATTTTTTTTATCTATGAAGAATTCATAAAATGCACAGTATGAATCCATATTGTTCATTTATTCATTTCCAATTGCAAATATTAACTGTTTGCTTAACCACTTTCCCCTCCTGGACGTAGAGCTACGCGGATCGTTAGCCCAGGAATCAATGAATCGGGCCATGGTACCCGATCACTGATTCCTCTCCCCCGCAGAAAAAATGACAGCTACTCTCTGAAGCCTTGCTTTTTCTGCCTCATATGTCCCCCTATGTCCCTCTAAGCGTAGATGTTACGCTTAGAGTGACGTCATGTAAACAAACCTAAGGTTACCATCTTGTGGCCAAAAAGTAAAACTACATCTACATTAAAAAAACAAACATATATTTACATTTAAAAAATTACTATTTACATCCCACCCTCCCAAAAATACCCAAATAACATGTTTAATAATAAAAAAAACATTACAATTTTTTAAAAAAAACACATTAATATTTACTTAAGGGTCTAAACTTTTTAAATATCTATGTAAAGATGAAATATTTATATATTTTTTTATTATAAGCTTGTAAATAGTGATGGATGCAAAACGGAAAAAATGCACTATTATTTCCAAATAAAATATTGTCGCCGTACATTGTGATAGGGACATAATTTAAACGTTGTAATAACTGTAACAAATGGGCAAATACAATACATAGGTTTTAATTATGGAGGCATGTATTATTTTAAAACTATAATGGCCGAAAACTGAGAAATAATGAATTTTTTCCCTTTTTTTCTTATTCTTACTGTTAAAATGCATTTACAGTAAGGTAGCTCTTAGCAAAATGTACCAGCCAAAGAAAGCGTAATTGGTGGTGAAAAAAACAAGATGTAGATCAGTTCATCGTAATAAGTAGTGATAAAGTTATAGGCTAATGAATGGGAGGTGAACACTGCTCGGATGCATAAAGTGAAAACGACTGAGGGCTGAAGTGGTTAAACAACAGTGGGAAAACAAATTAACATATAGTAGTTTTGGTTCTATTCGGGATCACATTGGCCTCAATTCACTAAGCTTTATCAAACACTTTATCAAACGTTTGATAATTTTCCTCATGGGTAAAATCTAATTTTGAATTCACTAAGGTGTTATATATTTATTGAATGTTTTATTATATTAATCTATAACACCTTAGTGAATTCAAAATTAGATTTTACCCATGAGGTAAATTATCAAACATTTGATAGTGTTTGATAAAGCTTAGAGAATTGAGGCCATTTGTGTACAATATGTTTTATTTCAATCACTTTAGAACTGACATTATGAACTATAGATAAAAAAAATGCAAGATTTTTTCACCAGATCAGAACAGGAAAAATGCTGTTTGGATTTGGTTAATTTTACCAAAAGTGTACCCCGCTGGTGCCCCGCTGCCCACTTCCCCAAATTAATAGGAAATTAATAGGGGCATTACGCCCCTTCCCTGCCTATCAGAGCCTTCTAACTGGTTCTTAAAGTGGACCCAAACCAAACATTTTTTTTAATTAAAAATATTTAGTTGCACCACTCTGACACATACACAGATAAATAAACACTCCTTCAAGCCTATGAGCATTTCAGTGCATGCTTTTCACCCTTCTCTTTTCATAACTAGGATTATACTGGGGGCAGCCATTAGCAATTCTTCCATTGCAGGACACCATCTACCCCACTAGTTTGCCGGAAAAATCCCGACAATTTGAAAGGAAGGGAGGGGTTCCTCCAATAAATGTAAAATATTTTATATTTGTCATCATGCAGCTGAAAAAAGGCTGCTATTTATTATTATAATTTAGAAAATAGATTTTATTTCTGAAATCTTGTATTTTTAATTTGGGTCCACTTTAACTGCCTGCTCCCAGCCTCAGGATACAAGTTATTTATTTAAGAGAGAAAGCACTATAAACTTTAAACATACGTAAGTAATTTAAAAATACAAACTGCATAGATTAAACAAAAAGGTGTAGCCAAAAACTGCCAGCATAATTCCGATATTACATAATAAAAAAAAGGCATCCTGGCATTGCTGCAAAAGATAGTTTGCTATTTATTTTCCAAAATGCATATAAAAGCTGTGGCAAGCGATGGCAAATTGTCATGCACCGAACAGTAATAGTTGCAAACAGTTAGTATAACGCGGAGACTAGAGGAGAGCTTGTGGTGGACAGAGGGTACAGCCACATTCAAGAAAACAATAAATTTATACTTGAAATTATTATCAATGGGAATTACTCTTCTCTACAGAATTGTGGCATGGTACACTCTCTAATAAGAAAGGATAAAAGCAGCATTTTGCCTCCATCAATAATTCACCCTGGCAAGCTGTGAAAGTAAATTCGGCTCATTCCAATGACTTCCACAGCTTCAATGTATAAGCACCATTGGGTGTTTGTACTTAAAAAAACATCCTTCATATGCATATGGCCCATAAGTATCCAAGTGTGGGGGACCCTGGACCTATAGAGAAGCTGAATGCTACACATATGTTATTTATGCTGTCTGTAACTAGTCAGCCATCTTTTCTGCTGCCTTGAAAAACAAATCAGATCTAGAGCCCCATTAGTGCAATATGTCAAACCATTGGTCAATAGAGTAAATATATGAGAATATACTCACAAATGTAGATTACCTCTGGTAACCACTCAGTAAGCAGGTGGGGAGATTAGACCCAAGCCCACTCGGGTTAAAAATGTTGCTGTCCCTAGAAGTAGCAAAACATGGGGTCACACCCCTCCACCAAGGGTGGACACACAAGATAAAAAATATTCAAAACAGAGGTGCCAGATAAGGATAAAATAGTTAAAAAACATTTAAGAAAGGGGGAGGTAGTGGTGGACTTACCTCCCACAAGTAGACACACGATCAGTTATTCACTGAAAAATATATTTATTCAAATAGACTCCAAAGTAATAACAACACGTTTCACAGGCAACTTCCCGCTTCATCAGGCAGTATATGGAGCTTGTAAAGTTCCAGCCAGGTATCCTTATCTGGTGCCTCTATTTTGAATGATTGTTTATCTTTTCTGGTGAGCGTAACCTTATACCCATCTGTTGGCAGAGTGTGTTCCCTGTTTTGAGGCACAAACACAGGATTTTGAACTGTTTATTCTTTTATGTGGATCATAACAGGACTTCACTATTGTTTTTGTTTTTTTTGTCGTTGTTTTTTGAAGTACAAACGCTTAATGGCGCTTATACATTGAGGACTGGATGTGGTCCAATATACAGTGGATTCAGTGGATTGGTCCTTTTTTTAAGCATTTTTATTCTGTTGAGCACTTTGTTTTTTATTTGTATGTTTTTTAAGAAGTATTCTCCTCTCCCATAGAGCTCCCCAGTCTGTTGATTCAATTGTATACATTGTCAAGAATTCTGTGGAGGAGCGCATCTGCCCCCTTGAAGTATATTACCCAGAATAACTTCATGTTTTACTGGTCTGAGGCCTGATTTTCCACAATCCTGATTCCTGATTTTCATGAATTCACCACCCGTCAGCTGCTCTGTTCACTGCCCAGACGCTTGCTAGCACTCAGCATAGGCGGTGGACAGGTGCCCCCATGTAATGGCATCTGAGCATGGCTCAGATACAGAATGAGATTTTTTTTGTACTTGGTGATGCTGCCTCGTGTCAAATATGACACACGCAGTGCTACCAGACTTTGCCATTTTGCTGCATGTAATTGCAACCAAATAGTGCCTTTGTTTCGGCACCCGGGCGGTTGAACTGCTTGACAAATCAGTAGTTCAAATGTCCATGGAAAAAAGACCTTAATTAAAACTATTCTAAAACTGTTTTTTGAAAAAAAAAGGTATTTTGTAATAAAATGTATTTTTCTGATTAATTATGAACTAATGATACTAAATAAATACTCTAATGACATTTGTTGCTTATAATCTTAATTGATTTTACATTCTAATTGGTTGCTGATATCTCCAGAGGGTTTATGACATTAGCTCAGAATAAAAAATGTAACTCTCTAGAAATGGTCTGTATACAAAAATAACAGCAAAACATCTCAATGTTAATTTTCGTCTAGTATCATTGTTTGAATTACATTATACGGTAGATTTAATAAGCCCAACTCCTTGCCGTATTTAGTCTGTAACATAATGACCAACAATAGAGGCACTAATTTCACTAATTTCAATTTACTTAGAAGAATAGTCCAATATGCAAATTGAAGGTGGCTTGTTAGTTTTCTTTAATTGCACTAACAATAGAATGATGTAGTCATTACAAATTTTAAATGTCTTAAAAATTCAAATCGCATTTTCAACACCAAATTTAGGGAATTAAAAGCCGTTTGCATAATTGGTTATTATCGTAACTGGAATATTTTATGGAGTCTCTTAGTAAAATGGAGATGGAGATATATATCCTTGTTTAAGTTCTAAGATTGTCCCTACTGTAATTCAGTCTTTCAGATATGCATATTAGGCCAGGGAAAAATGTAATTCCAAGGACACTGACAGGCAAGACATCCCAATGGAGGTCCAGTGAAGGATATAAAGATACTTCTAATAATGCAGTCACTGACAGGTCAGCTGCAAACCTGGCTAATGTTTTCAGATTTTTATGGATCCTAACCCTTCTCTGACAATCTTAATCTCATGATTCCTGTTGATGGATAGAGAAACTCTGTGTCTCTGCGGAGAATTGACAGAGTGACTGCACATCAGTGACCCTTAAAAGGTCTTTTTTTATCTTTCATAATTTCATTCATATCTCTTAACTCTCAGTGAGATTTTTTTTTTCATTTAAAGTAAACTTTACTAAACAATGTTTGCATCTAAGCTGTAACAGACATGCAGGGATTAAAGAACTCAAATGATAAGAGCATGTGTGTGGCCTTAATTTTTGGCTTAAAGCGGAATATAACCCTGCATTTCAACTTTGCTCTAAAACATTATTTACAGTATAGTTTATGCAACCAGCATTTTTTTTTTACTAGACCAGCATTGGAAGGGTTACACAGGGCTTTAAAGTTCCTGGAGATTTCTGCAGACGCATCTGAAGCTGAAATAGATACATTTTGTTTACATAAATGTATCTAAGTGTTGAATGTGACTCACTCTCTCTGACTGAGAAGGAGCTTGGAGGACAGCCAAAGAGTGTGTAACATTTATCAATAGATACATATAACTAAATAGAATGTAACAATCTGAACTTCTGCATATCTCTCCATGGAACTTTAAACTTCTGTGTTTAACCCTTCCAATGCTGGTCTAGTAAAAAAAATGCTTTTTGCATATAATATGCTGTAAATAATAAGTTGAAATGCAGGGTTATATTCCGCTTTAAGTTTACTTAAAGTAAACCTAAGATGAAAGACACTCAGGTTGTATACTTACCTGGGGCTTCCTTAAGCCCCCTTTAAGTCCTAGCCCACCTGGGTGGCTCTTGTCCCCCGCAGTACGGCCCAGCAGCCTGGCCGAGTTTCAGCTCATCGTGCTCGCACCCCCATCATACTCCCTTTGCTGGGACTGTTCTGAGCCTGTGCAGTAGTACTACTCAAGCACAGAATGCTCCCAGCCCCAGGAGCATGATGGTGTATGGCTCTGACGATCATTTTGCTGTGCTTCTTCCGAGGCTCTATGTGCACCTTAACTTTATTTTACTCCGAAGAAAAAAGTAGGAGCTGATTTACAAAACTTATTTCATGAATCATGCTTTTTTTCCATCTCAACAAGAACAACACAAGGAGCAATACAGTACATTCATTAATGAACAGACAAAATTAAGAATTTTTTTGAGGTAAACAGATAAAGAAAGATACATCAAGAGTTAAGATAGATAAGGAGTGATAAATCATGAAGTAAACAGATAAGGAGGGATAAATTATGAGTTAATAGAGGTAAGGGGAGATAAACTGTAAGACAAAAAGATAAGGAGAGGTAAATTATGAAATTATTTTTGGGAATCAAATCCAGAATTTCAAGCATGCACAAGATTTTAGAATTGTAATTTATAGAAAAGCTTAGTATACACTATGGCTTTAAAATTTGTTTACTGCTGTCACCCTGTAAAATGGAATCTGCATTTTTTTTAATTGTCAAAGGAGAAAATTGAAATTGTATAGCATGAGACAACACAATTGAGAGGGGCCTTAAGAGCGTACATTTAAACGTGTTGCATGTTTATTATAATTACCAATATTCTAATCTGTTAACAACAATAGTAGAATATTGATAATGTTACCAATATTCTACTATTTAACTAATTTACCCTATCATTACACTAATCTCCCCCTACCTATGCCTCACACTAACCTACCATCTGCAGTATATTTAACCATTCTAAACTATTTTGGCACCAGACACTGATGATAGGGTATAGCTAACGATAAGTAGTAGAGTATATTTCAATTAGTCATTTAAAGAAAAATAATGTTTCTTCAATACTCAATTATCATACAAACATTTATAAACATGAATAATAGACCTTCACAATTGGAAATGTATCACAAAAATATATATCATAAATTATTTCCATTGTTCAGTCAGAACCATTTTTATGTAGAACCCAGGTCCCAATAAGAATTATTACTATAAAGTGCATTCAAAGTAACATTTTCCACAATATACAAAAAAGTGCCAAAGCAAAAATAGAAAAACATGTAACATGTCTATAAACTATGAACTAGAAATATCCGAAAGAAATAACCAATCTAAAGTGCATCAGCATTGGAGCAGCATACAAAGTACTAGATAAAGTACCAATGGAGTACATGCATAGTGCATACTACACTAGTCACTCATCCATCTTAATACAGTCTCATAATGCCTAGTGGTGAATCCCCTTAGCATGCCCCACATGTTTCGCAGGAATCGATACCCACTTCCTCAAGGGCCAGTGTGTGTTATATTTATTATAGCAATTAAACTTTTGTGGCAGTGGACACCATTGTTGGGGTATATATAACCAGTATCATGGTTTACTTAAAGATAAACTACAGGGAGAATAATGTAATAAAAAAAAGCACTTTATTTTTACAATAATAATGTATAAATGATCTAGTCATGTTTGCCCATTGTAAAATTGTTCCTCTCCCTGATTTACATTCTGACATTCACCACATGGTCACATTTGTACTGCTGGCAGGTGATGTCACTGGAAGTATCTGGTGCTTGCTTTTTTTGTAGTTGGAAACATCTGTAGACAGCTGTTATTTCCCACAATGCAACAAGGCTCCCACAGTGTGATGTCTGAACCATAGTCCTGACATCACATTGTAACTTAAGCCACATCTAAATTACCTCATGTTACTATTACCTGATCTGGCTTTAAGACACATGTAGAAATACACTTTCCCCAATGATTTTCATGAAATTTGAGAATAATATTTCTTGACAAAAAGATGCCGTATCAGGAAGAAAAAAATTATTATTTTTGGTCAACCTTGGTCATGATCAGAATAGGGTTCCTGCAGCTTGATTCATAAATCAAGAGAATGGCACTGCCTTAAAAATAAACTTGCTTATAATGTTTTTTAAAAATAAAACCACACAGTTTTGACTCTTGCCTGTCTCAATTCTTTTTCAGATGTTCAAATTTCTGTGATGCACGCATTGAACAATCCATGCCATGTCATTTGATACCTGTGTTTAAAGTGTACCTCCAACACACACACACACACACACACACACACACGCACGCACGCACGCACGCACGCACGCACGCACGCACGCACGCACACACCATCCTTTAAATAAACCCTCTTATGAGTCACCTATAATTTTCAAATACCATATTTGTCACTGCATAAGACACACTTTTTCTCCCCCAAAATGGGGAGAAAGAGTCCCTCTGTCTTATACAGTGACTGCAAGGAGTGCCCTGTGTGTCTCCAGCTTCCCCATGTAGCCTGATCTTCCCCGTGTATGTAGGAGAAGAATCTCACCTCATCAATGACTCTAGTGGGCCTTTCATCTCCTGCATGGCTCCTCTAGTGATGGCTTCTGCTGATCACTTAATCAGCAGAAGCCGTTACTAGGGGGAGCCACGCAGGAGGTGAAAGGCCTGTTTTCCCCAATGGAGCAATTTAATAAGTGAGATATGCTGCCACTTCTCCTATATACACACAGGGCAGAGTGGGAGCCTTTCGGGGGGGGGGGTACAGGAAACATAACAAGGGGACAAATAAGGCCACATTGGGGGACATAGGAGGCAACGCTGGGGGACAGAGGGAGCAACACTGGGGGACAGAGGGGGCATAACCAGGGACACAGGAGGCAAAATGGGGACAGAGGAGGCAAAACAGGGAGGCAGAGGGAGCCACACACTGGGGACAGAAGGGGCCACACTGATTACAGAAGGGGCCACACTGAGGGCACAGGGGGAAACAGGAGGACACATTAATTGGGGAAAAACGTGTACAAGAATAAAAGGCATGGTATTCATTTTTTTGGGGGGGTCTATACAAGTCAGAAATGTACTGTTTCTATTTAACCGAAGCATTATAACAAGGATTGGTTTGCAACCTTCACCATCCATTTTATTGTTGAATCGTAATTAGGTGGCCAGATCAGCATTCTTGAGAAGATATCTAGGACATTTTAACGATATAAGAACTGCATTATACAAATATAGAGGATCATTCTACCTGTACTTGCAAGATATAAGATATAAGAAAGATGCAAGACATATTTAACTCCCATTCGTCTTAGCAAATTCTCCAATACACACTCCAATCTATGCTTTAGATCATGCGGTAAGCTAGGAAGTTTCCTCCACATATGGTGGGAATGCCCCCTAGTGACCAAAGCTTGGGAAAAGATTTTCAGACTCACTCAGGATTTATGGGGAACTACAATCAACTTATCCCCATTGTATGCTTTATTAAATCTCAGGATTGATGTTCTCTCAAATAGACAGAACTTATTGTTCTCAAAATTCACCACAGCTTGCAGAATTCAAATTGCCCAATCCTGGTTATCCAAAGATATTAATTGGGATAAAATAGTGCAAAGGATAAACAATATCTGTATTAACGAATATCTTATGTCTTTAACCAAAGACGACCTGATTACCTTCCTAGATATTTGGAGGCCCTGGTTGGAATCTGAGTTTGGATCACACCTCTCATTAATAATTGAATCCTAATTGGCCACCCACTCCTATCCACAAGCTACCACTTTCATTGGCTCTTAACCCAAACCAACATGGGTCGACTTAGCCACCATCTTTCTACCGCAACTTTTTGGTCACATATATTATATCATATTATATCATATATCATATTACAACATAATATATTATATTATATTATACTTAATGCCTGATATTAACAATCGCATTGGTCAAGCTTTTTTTTTTTTTCAACAACAGTATTAATATCTGACAGGTTGATGCTGTTGTTCTTTTTATTTTTCTTTCCTTATGTTTCTTTCTATGTTTCCTTTTCTGATATGGTTTATATTATGTCATACCTCAACGAACTAGTCCACTCATATAGCAAAATGAAGGTGTTACTCAGGATGGACTTTTTCAATTCACCATTTTCCACAATCGCATCCTACACAGGAAGCTAAGTATGGACTGTTTCTATGCTCCAACTGTTCGATTGATTGACTGTGAGGACCCATGGGTCACTTTATAGGTTACAACTGAGCCCACAGTCATTCTTTTGAGAATGCATGGTATAACTGTTTGTTAACTGCATGTTAAACTCTGTTTAATAAAGCTTTTTTTTCGAGAGTAAAAAAAAAAAAAGAAAGATGCAAGATATAAGAACTTAAGGATATTCGAAGTGACATGGGACAAGATGACGAGAAAAACATGGGTATGTACAGTGCCTAGCACACAAATCACTATGCTGTGTTCCTTTTTTTCTTTCTCTGGCTGAAAGAGTTAAATATCAGGTATGTAAGTGGCTGACTCAGTCCTGACAGGAAGTGACTACAGTGTGACCCTCACTGATAAGAAATTCCCCTTTTTACCTATTTCTTGCTCTCCGAAACCATTTTCTGCTAGGAAAGTGTTTTATAGTTGGAAATTTTTATCCGTAAGGGTTACACTGTAGTCACTTCCTGTCTGAATCAGGACTGAGTTAGCCACTTACATACCTGATATTTAACTCTTTCAGGCAGAGAAAGAAAAAAAAGGAACACAGCATAGTTATTTGTGTGCTAGGCACTGTACATACCAATGTATATATTATCATGTCACATGTCCCTTCGGGTATCCTTTAGTGCAGGTAGCAAGGGCCCATATGCAATTAACTAAAATAAAAAAATACCTCTTGTGCATTATACAGGGACAACCCATATCCCTCTAAACCAAAAATAATTATTTAAAGGCTTACTTGATTTTAAGCAAGAGTATAATTAGTATTATTGCACCAGCATATTCTAAGGCTAATTACAGTTACACTAGTACAAAGTACATACAATTTAAACTTCTCAGACAAGGATAATAAAAGTAATGTAGAAACATTCAGCACATCCAAGAGGCGGTGCATAGCAGAAAGCGTATGGTATATCGTGATACAATAGGAGTGAAAGCCTTGACCATGTGAGCTTATAGTATCTACAACAGGTATGGTCAGGAGCAGTTTACATCATTACCTAAATATAGCATTAGAAATTAAATATAAAATATTGCCAGAGTTGAAATTCATGCTTAACCCCTTCTGATTAATTATCTTTGTAGACTCCATGAAAGATAATGCCATTTCAAACTGCCTCGTCACATCATGAACTCATCTGTGGCTTATCTCATAGCAGCATAATTCAACAAAATGCTATTCTTACGAAATTCTCTCATCATGTAAAATTATTGTCTAGCAGATTTAGTGTTGAATATGGTCTTAGACACACAGAATAGATGACATAGCCTAGAGTATGGCGTTAAAGATATTACCCAGGTTCTTACATGCCAGAGCTTATTCAAGGCAAGGCAGTATATATAAAAGGCTGGCTTTAGCCAAAATGAATTTCTGGCAGTAAGAATTCATAACATTGATTTTTTTTTCTGATTTGTATATATTTTTTTATGACTTTTACATTATCTTTGCTCTGTGGAATATATGCACACATGACAGAATATAGAAATGTGCACACTAGAAAATAAATTACTGGGAAAACAAATACAATGTCCAGACAATTTCCTCTTGTGCATAAACAACTATTACAGCTGAAATAATATGTTGAATGTAGTAATAAGGGAGGATCCTTTGGTACTTCTATAAATGGCTGCTACTAGCAGATAATCATCCTTGCACTTGTGCTGTTTTTTCAACGGTAATAGTATGGGTGCTATGATAGAGAGAGATGCTTAAGCACCTGCTTACCCAGGGCCGGATTTCTGGCAAGCCCACCTAGGCCGTGGCCTAGGGCGCCATATAACTGACCCTTGTTTAGGGCGGCTGGGGGGCATTTTATTACTTGATTTAAAAGCAAACATACTTTCAAAGCGCCCGCCACCCGCCCGCGCTATCATTCATTCTGGCCGCCGGATCCACTCTCCTCCACCATTACACATGCAGCCAGCACTGTAACATGACATGAGGCAGCCAGACCCAGTCCGTCCGCAGCCGCCCTCTGCAAACTCTGAGGCAGGGCGGCTGGCCGCGGACGGAGCGGGTCTGACTGCCTCATGTCATGCTGGCTGCTTGTGTAATGGTGGAGGTGAGAGTAACCGGCGAGCTAAATGAATGAAGGATAGGGCGGGCAGCGGGTGCTTTGAAAGTACGTTTGAACAGTGCAGCAAGGCTGGATGGTCGGGGCTGAAGTCTGCAGACACACGTGGAGGAAGATCCTGTGTGCAGAAGCAGCAAACATACAGCTGCAGGCAACTTAAGTGAGCCTGCAGTTCAGCCTGGCCTGCCCGGGAGAAGAACGTCCACTTCCTGCAGAAATGAAGAGACGCAGGGCAGCTGTTTGTTCCTCTCCCCTCCCGTACAGTCAGACTGTCACATCAAAGCACGGGGGAAGGTGAGACTGCTCAGCTGAACGGAATTCAGCTCACATGGGAGAAGCAGGATTCTTGTGCAGCCTTCACTGGCTGCAGGAAGCTGGAAGATCCTGATGTGTCTGTGTCCCTGATGCTGTTTCTGGCCTGCATGCATGTGAGTACCTGTCCTACTCCTGAGTCCTGACACCTTCTTCCCCACCCCACAGCGTTAGGTGGCCTATTTGACCCCTTGCTCTCTATTGAGGTACCACTTCTCCCAGCAAATCCACCCCATTTATATAGGTACTACAGCTATCAGCCTGTCCCTCCTCCTCAGAGCTCCCAGCAAGCACTCCAACCCCCCCTCCTTTGTAGAGGCACTACAGCTGCCAGCATGCTCCATGGAGGCACCAGAGATCCCAGCATTCTCCACCCCCCTTCCATAGAGGCACCACAGATCCCAGCATGCACCTCCTCCATATACAGTAGTACTGTATTGTGATTTCCCTCAGGGCCCCAGTGCTATCTGGTGACCCTCCCTCTTGTCTCTCCCAAAGTGAAATATGGTCCCCTGGAGCTTCTGTGTATTTGCACAAAAGCACACAGACACCCGGCCAGCATGCTCCTCTGCATGTTTTTCCGTCTTGAGTATGCACATGTCCACTGGAGTATGTACACGCCATTAGGTTACAGAGATGAGGTGCCCACAAGGATAAAGCACACAGAAGAGCAAGCGGGCCGGACAGGTGAGTGTGATCCACTAAAAATGTTCTGCATGGGCTTCGGGGGCCCAGCAGCCGTCTTTGAGGCCCTAGGGGACAATCCAATACTATATGGGAGCTGTGGTTCCTCTATAGAAGAGTAGGTGCATGCTGGGAGCTGTGGTGCCTCTATGGAGGGAAGGAGCATGCTTGGAGCTGTGGTACTTCTATAAAGCGGGTGTAGGGCTTGCTGGCAGCTGTAGTGCCTCTATAGAGGGGGAAGGGGTAGTCCAGGGGCTTCCTGTATCTTCCTATACCTCAACCTTTCCAGTGGTGAGTAGGTTCCTTCAGTATGCAACTGCAACTGTGGGCGAGTGTATCTGTACTGGGCATGGCTGCACAAGTAAGGTCCGCACATGCCCAGTAATGTGCACAAAAAGTAAAGTAAAAAATAGCCTTGCACAAGTGCCTTAGTTCTATTGGTCATGCACAGACCTTACTTGTGCATGATCTGTATGGACACGCTCACCACGCCTGCAGAATTAAGAAACCTATTCAAGCAGAGAGTGACCCAGTGCTGGAACAGTGGGGTGTATGACGTCTCCTTTAGTAGTTTCAGGTACTGTTAGTTTTAGGTACTGTTCTTTTTTTATGTTTGGGAGGGGGGGCGGTGGTGAAATTTGTTGTGTACTGATATATATAGGGGGGGGGGCGTGGGGCTGGTGACAGACGGCCTAGGGCGGTAGAAAGTACAAATCCGGCCCTGTGCTTACCATCATGCACATGCCAAATGAAGGCAACAGATAAAACATAAAATATTTAAAAAAAAGAAAAAAAGAATCACAGTGGCTATAAGGCAAATTTGCTTACAGCTTTACAGTTCTTAATTAAACATAGCAGCAGACCCTGCTTTAAAAACTGGGGCCCACTCGAAATTGAAAATTGCTCTTAAAAAATGTAGCATTTTTGAAAAACATTTTGACACAAAAACAGAGCAATTTCCGGAGTGATTTCAGGGAATGAGATTTTAGGCCCTGCATTCCTTGAGTCACATTGCTTAAAAAATTCTGCATGCACCACAATCGAGGTTTTAAAAAAAACTCACAATCACTGCAGTGGAATCATGGCCATAGTGTAAAGTATAGCGGAGATACCGCCGCAGGGGCAAGTGGCATGGCGGCTATCTCCGCGTATCAGCCGGCGGCCTCTGCCGCGCAGTTACATCCTGCCGCTTTGCCTGGTCCTTCTAGTGCACATAGAATGAGAGCTATGCGCGCGCCAGGCGACAGGACCTTTATGCTAGTAAAAGGGGAGTCCGCTGATCAGCCGATCAGCTGACTCCAGTAGTGCTCCGGATTGGCTGAGTGTCTGGGGCGGCGCTGTGGAGCGCTCTGAGTGTATATAGGACCTGCCTGTCAGTTGCTGGTTGTCTGCTGTTGCAAATGCTAACGTCTTAGCGCTCAGACCCTAGTTAGATCCTACAATGTGCTAGAACCAGCTGGAGCTGAGGATCCACACTTAGCCAGTTTCCGTTGATAGCCTAAAGTATTAATTGCATTGTGTTATCTGTGTATTAGTCCTTAGTCTAGATCCCAGGTGTTGAAACCAAGGACTTCACAGCTAGACTAGGATATTGCTATATTGCTATTGTTTATCTGTTATGACCTTCTGCTTCCTTGACTACTCTCCTGTTTGCTGATTCGGTACCTCTGCCTATCTGATTACTGTTGCCGACTCTGCCTGAACCTTACATTGAATCAGCCTTCTGTCTTTGTACTTTATCTGTCCGTACGTTGCCTACTCTGCTTGTCTGACCTTCCTGTCCTCACTAGTGGGTCTTGCCATTAGTGATGAATCTCTAATAGCTGTCACCTACTCCTTAGGTGATCAGCCCTTGCAGCACTGTCTGTAACACTTGCTCCTCAAGTGTTCACTAGCTGCAGTATAGTCTTAATCACCTGCTCCTCAGGTGATCATCCTTGCAGCACAGTCAGTGGTCCCTGCTCCTCAGGTGTCCACTGGCTGCAGTACAGTCTGAATCCCCTGCTCCTGAAGGTGATCCTTGGCTGCAGTATTCTCTGAATCTCCCGCTCCTCAGGAGATATCCTCTTCTCATTACTGTAGCACCAAAACACAATCCCACATTGGTTGCCCTGTGTCTAGCTATACTAGCATTATTGTTGATTCTGCTGACTGCATATAGTAAAATAAGACTTTTTACAGTAAGTCTCCATGTAGTGCACATTTTGGTTTAATTTGGCAACAGACTTGACAGGTTTACTTTAGCTTTCACTAAAGTCTTGAAGTTGTGTTTCAGAAAAAAAAAATCTTAAATTCTACTTAGAGTCAGAGGAGGAACATTGCTGCACATCGTTTTTGTTTTTTGTTTTTTAAGTTAGAATCTTTTTGTACCTACACACGTTGACAGTCCAACTAGCAGGTGTAAGGCTTGACAGGTTATGTCCTCAGTCAGTCTCTATACCCCAATGTAGTGCCACTGCTCTGAGCCCAGTCCACGGTCTTCCACCATAGACGACAAGCCCCCGCGTGAACAGGACACGTTATTTGTCTCCTGACTATGGTTACCCCCAGGTCTTAACGTGCAAGGCATACAGACTGAAGTAGAGAGGAGAATAACCCACCGGAACCCCACTGAGGCAAGTATAGCACAGTTCAATAGTTCACAAGTATCACACAGGATTAGTACCTTGATTTTAGGAGGATGAGGCCCTCAGCATCAATTGCCAGTGGGGGCATTGGGAAGCCTCCCCGTGGCGCTCCTGGATAGTGCTTATGTGGCATGAACTAATTCCCGCAGGGCGACCGCTTTGCAGTATTCGTTTTTTGACCCTGCATGGTTTGGCGTACGAGGGCAGATGCATATTTGCATGAGCATTGCCTCATGAGTAGCCAATTGAGCCAGATTAGCAGAACCAGACTTGCTGGGGTTAAAACTTGGTGTTGGAGCACGCATAGATTTTCCTCAGGTAAGCATTTTCAATTGCCAGTGATGACAGGTAGTTCAGGGAACAGGCAGTGGATGATCCAAGCAGTGAGCGCGACAGTTCATGAAAGGTCAGCATGCAAGAGTATCCAGGAAACAAGCTAGGGTCGGTCCATGTAGCTGGCAAGAGTATCCAAGTAACAAACAAGGGTCGGTCCAGGCAGCAGGCAAGAGTATCCAGGCAACAAGCAAAGGTCAGTCCAGGCAGTGTAACGATTGTGGAACTTCCTCCGTGGTCAGCGCACAACGCGTGCGCTGATACGGCGGAAATCTTCCACAAGCGTATAATTGCAGGAACCCAGCAAAAGGTGCTACGCACCCGTAGAGGGAAATTCCTGTCGGCAGATGGCGTTGGGGAGTGCAGAGGAACCAATCCTCTGTACCTCCACAAATGCCAGACAGGAATTGTACGAAGCACAGAACGCAATCGCAAGAGAAGCGATTGCGAATGAGAACGAGCAAAGGGACAGGTTGTATGTGTGTGCGCCAACCTAGTCGCCAACCCGCGACGGTGCACACACCACAGCAGATATGAAGCAGGAACGCGATCGCGAGAGGTGCGATCGCCAGACGTGACACAAGGCTACAGCAAGGCAGAGCACGAGAGTAGCAAAGGCACAGCAAATCATACAACGAGAAGGTAAAGAAAACAACAAACGCTAACTGAACGCGAACACCGCACTCATTCAGAACAGTGCACGCATTCATGCGCGGTCTCCACGTGATAAGCACAATAGAGACAAGCACGCCTAACTAACCACTGACAGACAAACATGAAACAGAGGACGCGAGCGCTTGCTCAACGGTTACCTCACCAAGCCTCCAGCAAGCGTTCGTAGCAGACAAGATAGACACACGAAAACAGGAACAAGCGAGAGACAGGATCCACAGCACCAGCAAAAAGAGGCCAGTGCGATCCAGGGAGACAGAACAGAAGAATCCACAGCACTAGCGCAGGATGCTAGTGCGATCCAGGTACAGAGTAACAGAACAGAAGGATCCACAGCACTAGCGCAGGATGCTAGTGCGATCCAGGGAGGCAGAACAGAAGGCTCCAAAGCACTAGCACAGGATGCTAGTGCGATCAAGGTACAGAGTAGCAGAACAGAAGGATCCACAGCACTAGCGCAGGATGCTAGTGCGATCCAGGGAGGCAGAACAGAAGAGATAGCTGGTAGCAACCACTGCACCAGCTATACTCCAAGAACAGAGATCAGAACGATTTCCTGTCGACCACCGCTGGGACAGGACAATCGCAACAGAACAAACAAAACAGATAAGCAATCCTAACTGCACTAGGGGAACCTGCCTAGCGTAGTTTCAGGAATTACTCTAAGCTGAACGTCAAACAAAGAGTAAGGCTGACACTCCTCCAGGAGTGTTTCACAGGAAGGAATCCTTATGACCAGCCAAGCGTGGGAAACACATAGTACTTATAGTACACGCCTCCAATGAATGTGGCCAGGCAATTTGGATGCCAATGTATGCAAATTCCTCAGCAAGCACAAGCTGCAAAACTGACAGAAGCTCTCCTTTCCAGAGTCCTGCAGCATGCAAACCTAAACAATGGTCAAAAAGCTGCCTGCCTGCACAGGCAGCTGAGCAAATCATTACAGGCAGCAGGCAAAAGCATCCAGACAACAAGTAAGGTTGGTCCAGGCAGAAGACAATAGTATCCAGGTACAAGCAAAGGTTAGTAAACAGCAGACAAGAATGGTCAAATACAAGCCAAGGTCAATTCTAGTTAGTTCAGACAATAAGAGGGCGCACCCAGCAACTAGCCACAGCTATGCTTATCACGGGCGATGACTGGGAGCATTCTGCAAGTTTAAATACAACTTTCATCCAACCAGTGGCTGGCCACACCACTGCATATCCAATCACAGCAGACGCACCTAACAAGTGTCACCCACACAGTCAGCTGACTCTGGTCTGTCAGCTGACCACAGTCAGCTGACTATTGTTTACCTTTGCGGAGGGCATACTGAGAACACACCCTCCGCCTATCAGGAAGTGAAGCCTGGGTCCCAGGCCGCATGTCATCATCGGGGGACAAGCGCCGAGACCCGGAAGCGGCATATTTCACCCGGTTCTTGGCACAAACATCACCATTCACAGGCAAGTTCCTTATAGCAGGTAAAGCACAAAAAGGAACATAGATTTCAGATTTATTTATTTAATAGCTTGTTTGTTTAACCTTTCTGTACCGACGTAATTGAAATCTACATCCTGTGTGTGGCTGTACGGCTCAGACAGGACATAGATTTCACAATCTCCTAATCCCATTCTCTTCAATCACTCCTTCAATCCCGTTGTTTGCGTTGCCCTGGCGTCACTGTGTCCCACTTGCTCAGCTGTCATAATTACAGCTAAACTCCTTGCTCACGTCAGGAGCTGATTTCATTGATTTATGACCCTGTGATCACTTTGAGCCAATCACAGTGATCCCTGCTTGATTGCACACAAAAAAGAGGCTCTGATCGTTAATGGGCCAGAGTCACGTAGTCTGGAAGTGGTTAATGATCGAGTTTATTAAAAAAAATAGTTTACTACTCCCAGTTTTATCAGAAACGTGAAAATATGAAAGTTCAATATTTTCTTTTAAAAACATTTAACATAAAAAATGAAGCATAAACATACCATTGGCTTAGCTTCCCTTGATGACCTGAAGCCATCTGGTAGTATGCTAGAACTATCCCAGAGCTACAATTCATAATGTATGCAGTTGGATTTGTCTAGCTGCGATGCCCCAGGAATTAATTATCACAGTAATCAAATCTATTTCCGACACGCAGATCATACATTTACTGTCAGTGACTTTACTGAAGACTGTAAGTTTGCTTACAAAGCAAAAACAAGCACATTTCTATATTCTACACACAGGCTTATCACTTTTAGTTTACAATGTATTTGAAAAACACATAGGGCTTGATTCACAAAGCGGTGCTAACTGTTAGCACGCCTGTGAAAACCCCCTTAGCACGTCTAAACAAGCTTTTCGCGCATAAAACTTTACGCGCGCAAAACTTTATGCGCGTAAAACTTTACGCGCGCACTGCACAGAGCGCAGGGCGCTCCGTGCGAAGTGCCCATTAAAGCCTATGAGACTTAGCGCGCGTAAAACTTTGCGCGTGTAAAACTTTGTGCGCGCAAAGTTAGCGCGCGATCTGATTGAGAAATTCGGTGCTAACCTACTTAGCACCCTGGTTAGCGCGTCTAAAGACTTTAGACGTGCTAAGTAGGTTAGCACCGCTTTGTGAATCAAGCCCATAGTCAGTGGTTAATACAGATTCACTGACTTTTGAGAATAACTACAATTTACACATACAAGCTAACACATGTAAGCCAATCCCAAGTAATGACTACTATTAGGGAAGGCCATTAACCCAAATTATTAAAAGGAATTCACTTAAAGAGAAACTTTAGTGAATGTACCTTGATGAATAAAATAGCTTATTTTTATAGTATTACTTTATAAATTATTTAGTCATTGCCCATTGTTATATGTTTTTTCACCCTGATTTACATTCTTCAATTTTCCACAGTTGGTAAATTGCTGCTGGCAAGGGGCATCACTGCAGGGTGTTTGTTTTGTTGTTAAGTAAGCAGAAACTCATCTCCCAGAATACTCTGGGGCAGAATGCTGTGATATCATAGCCTAGGCTTAGCATCTCTGAGAGGATAAGGTTAGATATAGGATTTGTTTCTGATGCTGAAATCAGGATTTAGAAAAATGAAGATCCCGAATAAAGTATTGCATTCTACTTTACATTATTAGAGTCCTCTTTCAGTGGTAGAAGATGGTAGTATGTATTTAAAAAATACCATGGTTTGTTTTTAAAGAATACGTATTTTAAGTCATCATTGAAATGTTATTAACCATAAATTATCTTTCACTGTGACTTTCTCTGTTGTACCTGGTTGCTCCACAAGTACTGCCATGTACTTCAGCAGATACTGACAGCAAAAATTGCCATACAACTATTGCCATGTCTGCCTCCAAGAACTGACAACCAGCAAATTCCACTGGCCACAAGTGAGGAAACGCGGAAAAGCCGCCGCGAGTGCTCAGAGTGAGGCGGCTGTTTCCGCGTCCAACATGGCGGCACAACGCGAAGAAACCGCCGCATGCCGCATGGGCAGAGCGGTGGAGTCCGTGTTGGACGCGGCGGATTGCGAGCATAGCAATACTACTGACACTGTGGTTGGATGCGGGGAAGCCGCCGCTTGCTTGGAGAGCAGTGCGGCGGCTCCCGTGCCCGAATCAGCGGATACATTGCAAAACATGTCTGGTGTGGATGGGACTGCTAGTCCACACAGGTTCAGAAGGACGCGCGCACGCGCTGAGAGGCAGAGCTTATATGACAGCCAGAGAAGAGTCAGCTGACCAAGCTGGTCAGCTGACATTTTTACCACCATCCATTGGTCCAGCACTTAGGGTGGTGCTGGAGAGCGCTATAGTATATATACTGGGTGTTGGTCATTTCTCTGGTGTCTGGCGTTGCGATCACTACATGGTAGCACTCAGGCCTTGTCTGTTTCTGTGTTCTAGCATAGTTTCCATTGTTTTCAGCAGTGTTTGGGGAGGGTGACACTGGGCCAGACAAGGATTCATTTGGAGGGTGTACCAGTCCAATATTCCGAGTATTCCGATGTGTTCTGTCCCAAGGCTGCTGATAAGTTACCTCCTCATTGCCCGTTTGATTGTCCCATCGATCTCCGATCTGGTTGTATGCCCCCTAGGGGTCATCTATACAATTTGTCTCGAGATTTTGGAGGGCATTTTGTCACCAAATGGGCATGGAACTGTCATTTTCGTCGGGCTACCACCCACAGACCAATGGGCAGACGGAAAGAGTCAATCAATCATTGGAACAGTTTTTGAGGTGTTACATTGCAGAAACACAAAATGATTGGGTCAAGTTTTTGCCCTTCGCAGAATTTGCGCACAATAATTTGAAGAGTTCTTCCTCGGGATTTTGTCCATTTCAGATAGTGACCGGGAAATTGCCTAAATTCTCCCCATTGCCAGTCGCCTCCACTCCATTTCCAGCTCTGGAGGCCTGGCAAAGGTCATTTAAAGACATGTGGTGGATCGTGAAAAATAATTTGGAGAAGGCGTTTCAAAGTCAAAAAGGTCAAGCTGACAAAAGACGTTCTTTAGAGTGGAGGTTTCAACCAGGAGTCTGGGTGTCCACACGTCACTTTACCTTGAAACAGCCCTCAGCCAAGTTGGGGCCCAGGTTTGTGGGTCCGTTTCCAGTAACTAGAAAGATCAACAATGTTACTTATGCCATTGATCTTCCTGCCAGTATGCGTGGCATAAGATCCTTTCATGTGTCCCTGCTTAAGCCAGCAGTCCATGTGGGTCCCACTCCTCCTCCTCCTGTGATGATAGATGACAAACCTGAGTACGAAGTAGAGAAGATTTTAGACTCACGCATAGTTCAGAACTCAGTACAATATCTGGTTCATTGGAAATGGTATGGTATTGAGGAGAGATCATGGGTACCTGAAGGTCGCATGCATGCTGACAAATTAAGAAGGGAGTTCCACGCGTTGCATCCTGAGAAGCCTGGTAGGAGTTGTCCGGAGTCCACTCCTTGGGGGGGGGTACTGTGAGGAAACGCGGAAAAGCTGCCGCGAGTGCTCAGAGTGAGGCGGCTGTTTCCGCGTCCAACATGGCGGGACAACGCGAAGAAACCGCCGCATGCCGCATGGGCAGAGAGGTGGAGTCCGCGTTGGACGCGGCGGATTGCGAGCATAGCAATACTACTGACACTGTGGTTGGATGCGGGGAAGCCGCCACTTGCTTGGAGAGCAGTGCGGCAGCCCCCGCACCCGAATCAGCGGATACATTGCAAAACATGTCTGGTGTGGCTGGGACTGCTAGTCCACACAGGTTCAGAAGGACGCGTGCGCGTGCTGAGAGGCAGAGCTTATATGACAGCCAGAGAAGAGTCAGCTGACCAAGCTGGTCAGCTGACATTTTTACCCCCATCCATTGGTCCAGCACTTAGGGTGGCGCTGGAGAGCGCTATAGTATATATACTGGGTGCTGGTCATTTCTCTGGTGTCTGGCGTTGCGATCACTACATGGTAGCACTCAGGCCTTGTCTGTTTCTGTGTTCTAGCATAGTTTCCAAAGGTGTTGACATCAAGGAGCTCACACCTTAGCATTAGGAATATTGATCTGTATAATTTGTTATGACCTTTTGCCTGTCTGACTATTCTTCTGAATCCTGATTCTGTACCTTGCTATTCTGATACTCTGTTGCCAAACCCTGCCTGTTCATTGGATACCGTATCTGTTTCCTGAATCTGTACCTTATCTGTCTGTGTGTTATCGACCTGGCTTGCCCGACCTCGAGAACTTGCCTTACTGTTAGAGGCAGTTCCCAGACCTGTTAGTGACACCCTCTCACTGGTGTCACTCACACTCTGACCTTCCTACTTTCAGCTTAGTCCCTCCTCCGGGAGAGTCTAGGCCTACGGAAGGAACATACTTCCGTGCAGTACTCCTTACTGCATCTGTACCTTCTCCTAAGGTGCAGGACTCAAAGTATTACTGTTGCACCAACACTCGCATATCTCAGGTGTCCAGAGGTTAGTAGATATATCTGATTATCGGTGATACTGCAGATTATCAATAATCGGGTATATTCTGTATTCTCGGTGATACTGCAGTTCACCGGTAATCAGACCCTCTCTGTGTTACACCGATCGTTACACCACACAAAGAAAACTTATACTCAGGAACTTAAGGGCTAAACAAGGCTGTCCATCAAAACCCAATGCAAGTTCCCAAAAAAATACAAAAAAGTCCATCTATCCAGGGATACTCTTCTTATTTCTACATAGCAGTAGAGAAAAGAGACCAACCTCTTATTTGTTATTTACTGCTACAGTGGGATGCAAAAGTTTTGGCAACCTTGTTAATTGTCATGATTTTCCTGTAAAAATAGTTGGTTGTTAAGATAAAAAATGACAGTTAAATATATCATATAAGAGACACACACAGGGATATTTAAAAAGTGAAATTAAGTTTATTGGATTTACAGAAAGTGCGCAATAAATGTTTAAATAAAATTAGGCAGATGCATAAATTTGGGCACTGTTGTCATTTGTTGTCACTGTTGTAATTTTATTGATTCCTTTAGAACTAATTATTGGAACTCAAATTGCCTTGGTAAGCTCAGTGACCACTGACCTACATACACAGGTGAATCCAATTATGAGAAAGTATTTAAGAGGGTCAATTATAAGTTTCCCTCCGCCTTTAATTTTCTCTGAAGAGTAGCAACATGGGGGTCTCAAAACAACTCTCAAATGACCTGAAGACAAAGATTGTTCACCATCATGGTTTAGGGGAAGGAAACAAAAAGCTGTCTCAGAGATTTCATATTATTATTATTATTATTATTATTATTATTTAGTATTTATATAGCGCCGACATATTACGCAGCGCTGTACAGTATATATATATCTTGTGACTAACTGTCCCTCAAAGGAGCTCACAATCTAATCCCTACCATTGCCATATGTCTATATTATGTAGTGTAAGTACTGTATTCTAGGGCCAATTTTAGGGGGAGCCAATTAACTTATCTGTATGTTTTTGGAATGTGGGAGGAAACCGGAGTGCCCGGAGGAAACCCACGCAGACACGGAGAGAACATACAAACTCTTTGCAGATAGTGCCCTGGCTGGGATTCGAACCAGGGACCCAGTGCTGCAAGGCGAGAGAGCTAACCGCTACGCCACCGTGCTGCCCCGTCTGTTTCCACAGTTAGGAACATATTGAGGACATGGAAGACCACAGGCTCAGTTCAGGTTAAGGCTCAAAGTGGCAGACCAAGAAAAATCTTTGGTAAACAGAAGCGACGAATGGTGAGAACAGCGCAAAAGGTGGATCAGCGCAACACCAGGCCGCCTCCGAATGGCCTCCATCAGAGATGCGCTGCGCCCCTTCAGGAACTACAAACGCACCTTGAACCCAAACAGAAGCTCTGCATATACACCAAAAGCATGGCTGTTAAGTGGGAGCAGCTGACCAAAAACGAATTACATTAGTACATAGCAAGGAAATGAGCAGCACTACTTAAAAACAGACTAGTGCCTACCTGCAAAAGAGTGCAAGCCCCACTTGTGGGGTCGAATACACACCGAGCATACACATGACCTGTCTACCACTAGAGGAGGATGTTGGTTTCCATTAACAGCTTGCATGCAACTTATTAAGTACTCGTCCCTCCCACTGCGAAGAAGTCAATCCTCCATGGGAGGGGCCTAACACTAACTAAATCCTAACCTATGTATATGCATAGCCTGGGTGCGGCTAATCAAATAAAATCGAAAATTGAAAATTGAGCAAAAGGTGGATCAGCGCAACACCAGGCCGCCTCCGAATGGCCTTCATCAGAGATGCGCTGAGCCCCCCCAGGAACTACAAACGCACCTTGAACCCAAACAGAAGCTCTGCATATACACCAAAAGCATGGCTGTTAAGTGGGAGCAGCTGACCAAAAACAAATTACATTAGTACATAGCAAGGAAATGAGCAGCGCTACTTAAAAACAGACTAGTGCCTACCTGCAAAAGAGTGCAAGCCCCACTTGTGGGGTCGAATACACACCGAGCATACACATGACCTGTCTACCACTAGAGGAGGATGTTGGTTTCCATTAACAGCTTGCATGCAACCTAGTAAGTACTCGTCCCTCCCACTGCGAAGAAGTCAATCCTCCATGGGAGGGGCCTAACACTAACTAAATACTAACCTATGTATATGCATAGCCTGGGTGCGGCTAATCAAATAAAATCAAAAATTGAAAATTGCGCAAAAGGTGGATCAGCGCAACACCAGGCCGCCTCCAAATGGCCTCCATTAGAGATGCGCTGGGCCAGAGCAGGGACAAGGTCCTCCAGCACCCAAGGCTGAGACACCAAAGTGCGCCCCTCCATTCCTCCCACCCCAGCCGCCACACACTGATTGCTATTAGACTAAGAGGGCCACAGGGCCCACAACCTCCCCAACACCATAATATCTAATTATCTGGCTTGCAGTCACTGCCATGTATCCCCTTTTCTTATTTCTTTCTGCTTCATACACAATTAGGAATGACAGCTGAATGAATTGTGCGCCCCCTCCTACACTGCGCCCTGAGGCTGGAGCCTCTCCAGCCTATGCCTCGGCCCGGCCCTGCGCTGGGCCCCCCCAGGAACTACAAACGCACCTTGAACCCAAACAGAAGCTCTGCATATACACCAAAAGCATGGCTGTTAAGTGGGAGCAGCTGACCAAAAAAGAATGGTGAGAACAGTCAGAGTCAACCCACAGACCAGCACCAAAGACCTGCAACATCATCTTGCTGCAGATGGAGTCACTGTGCATCGTTCAACCATTCAGCGCACTTTACACAAGGAGATTCTGTATGCAAGAGTTATGCAGAGGAAGCCTTTTCTCTGCCCACAGCACAAACAGAGGTATGCTAAAGCACATTTGGACATGCTAGCTTCATTTTGGAATAAGGTGCTGTGTGTTATAAACTGTTCTAATCACCTTGCTTCGACACCATCGTCTCACAGACTGTGAGATCACTTGACTCTCCACACATCGCAAACAGGATATAGACTTTCTCAGGCTTCTTCAATGTTTACGTTATTTATTCAGGAAACAGGAATACAGATAGATACATCATATCCTAGCTATGCCAATCTTCATGTTGCGTTACAAGCTCGTAATTAGACTCCCTGCTGGAGTCTATCAGGTACCTTCTTCCTAACTACGTTACACTAAACTACCTATGTACAGCATACATTATATCAGATTACAGAAAGGAAGAACATGCTTAGAAGTCGTCCCAGTCAGCCTTGCTAGCTAGTGCAGAAGGAAGAAGCAGAAGTGAGCTCTCGTAGCTCCCTCAGCCTTTTATACCGATTAGGAAAGAGTTAAATATGACATCATCTTCGCCACCCCCTAGACCAGATTATTGGTGGACCCACTCGTGGTGTCATCATACACACCTACTTGATTAATAATCAATGAGGCATTTGACCCATATGCAGGAACGTGGATGATAAGTCAATATGGACAATGTTTTCTGTTCCTGTGGTGTAGTGTTAAGGTCAGAGTAGTCCGATGGCCTTCTTTTAGGAACATGTTCTCAGTATCTGCGTGTATCCTCTGCTACACGCAGACCCTGAGATGCCTCTGCCTGCATCACAAAACCTCTATTTATTTTAAAGGCATACACTGCGGACAAGCCTTTTACATAAAACTCAGGCCAAGTAACTGGGGCCTACTTAAATTATAACAATCCCCCCTAAAACGGCTTGACCCGCAGATCCCAGCGTCTGAACCTCCCAGTACCTGGTTTCTTTTCTTTTATGTTTCACTTTTCGATGTTCGTGCTCACACAACTTCTCTGCTCTAGGCGATTACCCCTGGAAGAGAGAGAGAGAGCAAGACCTCTTGGTCTTCCTGTAACCAGGCTCTCTGGGGAGGCCCTACTTCTAAATCCCTCTATACCACATACTCAGCATTTGCGTCACTTACGTATCACTCACAAACTTGCATGACCACAGAAAAGTGAAACTCGTTTGGTTGTTACAAAACGGAGCAGTGCCAGGTGCCTTCTAAAAGAGCGCCTTTATACAATCAGCTCCATCACAGGTACTACTAAACCTATACCCGTAACCCTGTATATCCCTTAATTTAAACTATTGGTTCAGGAGATTGTTTATGAGGCACCAATCTCTGGACCAGGTTAATTTGTTTTACGTAATTTTAACACGCAACCTCACCTGGATAATGATGCCTAAAGTTGTCATCCCCATCCAGACGACCAGTGGGTGTAGAAAGAACTTTGGAACTGCAGAGGCCCAGTCCGAGTGTCCCTGGAACATCACCGGAACCCTTGTCCACCAGGTCGGACTGGCACTCACCTGCTCATTTTTGTGTTCTACCTCGTTAAGATCACCTGTATCATGGTGAAATCTTACCTCTAACTTAGTGTACTGTTTGTTTAACCTTTGTAACAAAATGTGGTCATCTTGGATCAAACCCTGTTCCCCTTTGTCCCATGTCGTGTTCTCTTTCAGGACGGGAACTACCCGTGAAACTTTGCACTTTAGAGTTCTCTTAACAATTTGAGAAACAACGTCATCCAACCTGGATGACTGGATCCATATGGGATCTCCGCTCCCACAACATGTTCCCCTTGGAAACTCCCCCTTATCAGAACAATTATGAGAATATACCTTGAATGTATCATTAGAACTTATGTTAAAAAACCAAACCTTTCCTTCCGCCACCGGAACTATCGGTTGGGCTTCAGGGTGGATCTTTTGAATGGTAGCCCCGCATTCTGCGTTATTGATCCTGCAGGCTTCTTCACTAAATTTGACTTGCCCCGGCCAACGCAGGTACTTCTGCAAGAATTGCCCGCATGAGGACAACTCTACTTGCTTCACCTCCCCGTCTAGCACCAAAAAAGGTTGACCTCTCAGGTCCTGGTGTAAGACCCGGGTTGAGGTGGGAACTAAGAAAGTGGCGGTGCCTAAAGGAATGTTGCACCGTTTCCATTTGTTCACCCAAACATCTCGAAGCTGCCATGCAAAAGATCCTTCTACAGAAAAATTAATATACCTCCCCTTGTCCAATCTCTCGCTGACAAAATATGTCCCCAGCTGTCCTGATTGGACCTCTTTCCCCCTTATGTCCTGAGGCACACTATGTACCTGAGGTCGGGAAGACTGTACTCTCTGCAATCGTTCGATTAAGAGTACCTCTTCACTTACTCAACTATCATGAGGATAAGCTGTTGCATATGGACTGTGTAATATCGTCCCCTGTTGTGACCCATGTGGTGTGAATGGGGTTCCCTGTGTGGGCTTTCCCTCCCCCGGGACCGCTCTCCCCACCCTCTTTGTCACCTGGAAATGTGGCTTGATCTCGATTTTTACTTCTTGTTTCGAGAACCACCCACCCTCGGCTTTCCAGCCTTTACGTGTGTATAGTTGTTTCAGAGGCACTCTCTGTTGGTAGCTCCAGAGTGTGATGTTGTCCCCTGCGTCTCTCTGGTAAGAGAATTGACGCCTCCTGCTCGTTCCTCTCCAATCTGGAACCATCTCACTCTGCATAACCAAGACAAGGTACCCCTGAATCACACACTCCACCTTTTGCATGTACCCATTGTACTGCAATGTACCTTTTAACAAACCTTTGGATCGGTGCATCGATTCTGGGAGTGTGGTATTAAATAGCAGATTTACACTGCCATTCAATCCCCACTGCCCGCACACCTGACCCTTCAGACCTTTCACCCACATTGTGCCATGAAATTTGTCTTCTCCTGGCACAAGTGCTCTTTCCCTCCATCCCCGCTTGGTCCATCTGTGCCAAGCGGAGGGAGGTGTGAAAGGATTAGTACCTTTGTCACCCAACATTAACATGCTTGGGCCTTGCATTCTCATTAACCCCTTATTATACATGAGAATGTCCTCTCTTCGTTCTCCTAGGACGGAATGGCAACCTAGAATCACCATCAGCACGGTACTCTTCATTATCAAAGCACCACCTTGGGAAAGAAAAACATTAGCAATTTGCACTATGCTTTGCTCAGTCAGATTTTTTTAGACGTTTTCCGATCTCCGGAACCTCGGTTTTTAGTCTCTTTCCAATTTCAGGAATCTTGTGTTTTAGTCTCTTTCCAATTTCAGGAATCTCGTGTTTTAGTCTCTTTCCAATTTCAGGAATCTCGTGTTCTTCCAAGCTTAGATTGGCATCTGGAACCTTTCGCTTATCCGACTGACATCTCCATCCTTGCTGCCAGCACTGCAGCTGTCTCCATTCCATATTGCCAAACACCTGAAATCGAAATACAAACAAATCAATTCTTATTAATGATTTGGGATTCGCCCTGCGGCTTGTACTCTTTACCCTTTAAAATGATCAATATATACCGTAATTGATCTCGTTGTTTTATGGTTCTCATGAACTCTGTTTACTCTTATTGGTAGATTGGAGTTAAACTTCACCCCCCTACCTCAGTACTATCCTCAGTACTTACCTGTTTAAAATATGCTCCCGCGGACTTCACCTTTGGAAGCTCGCTTCACCTTTGGAAGCTCTCACCCCATTGCAGCTCACTCCACATCCCCCCTTATCTGTCCATGCGCGGCCATGGCATGCACAGATTACGGATGCCACACCTGATGCTGCTTTGCAGGTGAGCCTGCAATGCTCTTACTCATTATCGCATTTACTTATCTAGAACTTCATTGCGATACCAGCTCTGCTAGAAGTTCTGTGTGTTGTACCCTCTGACCAATGTTTGCTGTGCCACTACCCCCAGACTTCACAAAAAAACGGCTGCCTCCCTGTAGGAAGGAGCACTTTGCACTTAAACTACACAGGGTGCAGGGCTAAGCATACCAGCGTCGCATGCCTGTATTCAGATCCCTGAATGCCCACATGGTAGGTAGTCACATGGCAAACAGCGTACTGATACACTGTCACTCTGTACATGGCAATTCTATCATCTGTATAATTGCCCCATGAACTGCGGTCAGTTCTTGTTATTTGTGCTACAATCGATAGGAGCTGGAAAAAAACATATTTGACCAATCAGTGGACGAAAAAAAACGCACAAAAAAAACAGCCCCAGCCCAGCATAGACCTCTCAGTCAAGCTCTGGCCCTGTCCACTACAAAAACCGGAAAACATCGCTACCACTCTGCAGCAGCGGCGACGGAAACCAGAATTGGTCAACTCCCTTTTTTCCAACTCCGGCACCCCCCTGATGCACTGTCCCCCCCTATACTCTATTGGGAACTCATGCTGCACCACCCATTAAGGTGCCCCACTTACAGGAATAATCCCGCAAGCAACTCAGTACAGACACTTTCCTGACCTGCACTGCTACGTGTGTCCCTGCACCTAGCTGGGACACTTTTCCTATCCGTGCTCCTGCTAATCTTACAGTAATAGCTTGTTGCACGTATCCTGGCATTCCTTTCCATGGACTCAGGGAAAAACTCTGGGGAAATACTTTGAGACCCGAGACACACAGTAGCATGTCTCTGTATTTCTACCCCCCTCCCTTTCAGCTGCTCTGCCCGGAGCCGCGAGCACAGCCTGACGTGACGTGGATCCCCCAGCCCCTCCTCCCCCCCTGCCATGACGTGTGGGGGCCATGACTCTCGGGGGCGGGCTCTCTCCACTGCCGCCATTTTGAGTCCTGGACTGCCAGCTAAAATGGCTGCTCCCATAGCAGCCTCTCGTTTCCTATATCGTAGGAGAGAAAACAAAATACACACAGAACAAACATTTTTATGCATAGTTACACACAGCATCGATACATTTTACCGAGAGTCAGCCTTCTGCTACCTATACTCTCTGGGATACTTGCCAAACTTGAGACCAACCGCGTCACAGCTGCAATGCTAAATATATTACCTCTTAGCATCACCCAGGAACGTAGAACCCTCTCTCTCCTCACAAAACATCTGCAGTTTATCTCTGCCATAACTCAAACTTACTCAAGCGCGCAGCGTAACTCTAAACCATATTAACAGCTAATACTGCTGAAACGCACAACAGACAAACTGGCTAAACAACATAACAGATACAGATATTTACAAGCATGTTAGCAGCTCTGACTGGAAATGCGAGAAACTTGCAGAACATCTCACAAACAGAAAGACACTCGCTTTCCTCTTCTATCCCCTCTCTCCCCCCATCCAGCCCCAACAGACTGAAGCACCGCTGGCTTATCTCCTGCTGCGGGGGGCCCCCCCTGCTCTATCTGGACATTTTTCCCAGCCTCTGTAGAGACGGGGAGAGAAGAGAAAAAAAAGAAAAAAAAAGGAACCTCTGCAACACAGGAACTTTGAATCCTAAGAAAAAATCAAAACACATAAACTCTGAAAACAGCACTATGCATTTACAAAATGAGAAACCCGCAGCCTCCACGCTGCAATTAACACAAAACACAGAACACATTATCCCCTCTTCATACAATAAAGATAATGCAACATAACAACGTAAATCTTACGTGCCTGAGCAGCGGAGGACTTTGTATGCCTGCCAATTCGACCAGCATATGGCAACTTTTTCACGACACTGAGTGGATCCCTGGAACTCCTGAGCGTCATCTCTGTGTACCCACAATGGCTCAGCGGATTGATATCCAGCGGCAGCTGCCAGCCGGCCTCGGAGCGTTCCAGTCACCTGCGATCCGGTTTAGGCTATGACTGATGTGCACTTTCAGTCAAAGTTTAACATCCACGAGTGTCGCCGCTGGTTTCCTCGAATTGCAGCCCGTGTGTGCTCGGCTCCCACACACTCACACCAGCTTATCAGTATCAGCTTGATAAGCTTTACAGTCCGTGTCCGTCTATTCTGCTTGTATTGCTGTGGAATATCTTGAAACCACTTTCTTCGGCCCCGGCCCCGTCTGCCTGTATTGCTAGGCAGGGAAGGATTTCGGCACCACTGTTATAAACTGTTCTAATCACCTTGCTTCGACACCATCGTCTCACAGACTGTGAGATCACTTGACTCTCCACACCGCAAACAGGATATAGACTTTCTCAGGCTTCTTCAATGCTTACGTTATTTATTCAGGAAACAGGAATACAGATAGATACATTCATCATATCCTAGCTATGCCAATCTTCATGTTGCGTTACAAGCTCGTGATTAGACTCCCTGCTGGAGTCTATCAGGTACCTTCTTCCTAACTACGTTACACTAAACTACCTATGTACAGCATACATTATATCAGATTACAGAAAGGAAGAACATGCTTAGAAGTCGTCCCAGTCAGCCTTGCTAGCTAGTGCAGAAGGAAGAAGCAGAAGTGAGCTCTCGTAGCTCCCTCAGCCTTTTATACCGACTAGGAAAGAGTTAAATATGACATCATCTTCGCCACCCCCTAGACCAGATTATTGGTGGACCCACTCGTGGTGTCATCATACACACCTACTTGATTAATAATCAATGAGGCATTTGACCCATATGCAGGAACGTGGATGATAAGTCAATATGGCCAATGTTTTCTGTTCCTGTGGTGTAGTGTTAAGGTCAGAGTAGTCCGATGGCCTTCTTTTAGGAACATGTTCTCAGTATCTGCATGTATCCTCTGCTACACGCAGACCCTGAGATGCCTCTGCCTGCATCACAAAACCTCTATTTATTTTAAAGGCATACACTGCGGACAAGCCTTTTACATAAAACTCAGGCCAAGTAACTGAGGCCTACTTAAATTATAACACTGTGGACCGGTGAAACTAAAATTGAGTTATTTGGGCATAACAATGGGCATTATGCATGGAGGAAAAACAACACAGCATTCCAAGAAAAACACCTGCTACCTACAGTAAAATAAGGTAATGGTTCTATCATGCTGTGGGGTTGTGTGGCCAGTGCAAGGACTGGGAATGACAAATCTGAAGTTGCGCCGGGGATGGATCTTTCAACAAGACAACGACCCTAAACACTGCTCAAAATCCACTAAGGCATTTATGCAGAGGAACAAGTACAACATTCTGGAATGGCCATCTCAGTCCCCAGACCTGAATATAATTGAAAATCTGTGGTGTGAGTTAAAGAGAGCTGTCTATGCTCGGAAGCTATCAAAACTGAATGAACTAGAAATGTTTTGTAAAGAGTAATGGTCCAAAATACCTTCAACCAGAATCCAGACTCTCATTTCTTTTTTGTGTTGCCCAAATTTATGCACCTGCCTAATTTTGTTTAAACAGTTATTGCACACTTTCTGTAAATCCAATAAACCTAATTTCACTTCTCAAATATCACTGTGTGTTTCCTATATGATATATTTAACTGACATTTTTTACCACAACAACCAATGATTTATACAGGAAAATCATGATGATTAACAAGGTTGCCCAAACTTTCGCATCCCACTGTATATGGCTATGTAGCAATACAGGGAGTATCCCTGGTTTGGTAGAGCTCTGGCTTTGTTTTGCCCCCCCGAGTAGGGATGCTTGTTCGGATTCCACGGAAATGCATTTCTGCATCGGAAAGCGGAAATCGATAATTCAAGTGCGGTAGTTGGATTTCCGCTAAAGTTTCAGCCGACTTTAACAACGATTTTCTCAAAAACTATAAGGTCTTTTTGATTTTTTTTCCTCTTGTTCCCACTGTTCCATTTAACAATCCCTGAAAAATTGGTGTTTCTAGCTTTGCTATTAACCGCTAAAGTCGTTGGCTTTTGACTGTAATGTAAAATGCGGAAAATCCAAATGATACAATATGCTTGAAATTACGGCATATCGGATAATGCAAATTTTCTGCATTTAACATTACAGTCAAAAGCCGCCGATTTTAGCGGTTAATTGCAAAGCTTCCATAGGTGCTAGAAACACCAAATTTTCAGGGTATGTTAAACAGAAGAGTGGGAACAAGAGGAAAAAAAATCAAAAAGACCTTGTAGTTTTTGAGAAAATTGATATCAAAGTCGGTGGAAATTTCCGCGAAAATCCTCATCGAAATCAGGAATCAGGAATCAGGAATAGTTTATTTCGCCAAGCATGACTGGGTCATGCCTGGATTTGGGTTTGGCACAGTACATTCAGTTCAGAAGAGACATCAATTGATAGCATAGAACAGTTTACAGTTACACATGTCAGTAGCAGAGAACAACAGGATCAGAAGTTTACAGTTGCACATGTCAGTAGCAGAGGATTACATTTGCATTACAGTTGCATTTACATTGTACGTACCATTTGCATTTACATTGTACATACTAGAGCGGCAGTTAGCTCTGTCCATAACAGATTTATATATCATAGGGGTGCACTGATGGGAGTATGTGGAGGGAGTTCAGAAGGCTGACGGCTGAGGGGAAGAAAGAATTACTATGCCTAGCCGTCTTTGTGGAGATGGCTAGAAGCCTCCGTCCCAGTGGCATCGAACGAAAGAAACAGTGGCCCGGGTGAGAGAGGTCGTTAGCGATCTTCAGTGCCCTCGACTCAGTCTTTTGTTATGTAGGAGGGCAAGTGAGGGGAGAGGCCTCCCAATGACCATCTCCGCCACCTTGATGACCCTCTGAAGCGAGTGCCTGTCGCTGGCGGATGCACCGGCGTACCAGACCAGCATGGAAGAGCAGAGGATCGACTCAATGGTAGCGGAGTAAAAATTGGTCAGAATCTCTTGGGCCATGCCGAACTTCCTCAGCTGAAGGAGGAAGTATAGTCTCTGCTGGGCTTTTCTCTGTATCGCAGTGATGTTGGGCTCCCAGGTGAGGTCACTGGAGATTGTGGTGCCCAGGAGGCGAGCGCAGGGTACTCTTGTCACCTCCGTACCATCAATGTGAATATGGGGTGGGGTGGAGGCGGACCTTCTGAAGTCGACAATAAGCTCAATAGTTTTTACGGTGTTAAGCACCAACCTGTTCCCCTTGCACCAGTGGGAGATTCTCTCCACCTGCTGACAGTACTCCTGGATATTGTCCTTGGTGATGAGTCCAATGATAGTAATATCGTCGGCAAACTTGATGACCTTAACTGAGTCTGCCCTGGATCTGCATTTGTTTGTGTAAAGGGAGAACAGCAGTGGCGACAGGACGCACCCCTGAGGTGCACCTGTGTTTGTGGTCATACTTCGTGAATTGATGTCCCCCAGCCTGACGACTTGGGTCCTGTTGGTGAGAAAGTCTGTGATCCAGAGTCGCAGGCTTGGGTGCACTCCCTGTGCATCTAGTTCTTCTCGAAATGCGGAAATCGGAAGCGGAAAGAGGAATCGGTAGCGGTAATGCACAGTGGTGGAAAGTGGATTTTCCACAGAAGTGGTAATTGGCATTTCCGACCATCCCTACCCACGAGCATTGTCATGTCAGGAGAACTGCCATGTCCTTCACAACTATTGATGACCTATCTCTACACAAGTACTGCCCTCTTTGCTCCACCCCCTGCACAGTGGTACAAGAAACCAGTCTTAGTAGGAATATAATTACCTGTTGTCTTGTAGTCTGAACTCTTATCCATCTCCTCTCTATCGACCTGGGACTCTCCGTGTGTTTACATGCGTCTCTCAATTGGCTTTTTACGTGGCTTCACATGAAAGGCAATGGGAAATGGACATAGTAGTGAGGAGAGCTGAGGATGGGAGGAAGATGCATGACAGAAGATCAAGTTCAACTTGTAATATAACAGATAATGAGCCCGATCCAATTCAAGTTTTCTCCTACTAAATATTTCATCTTTTGTTTAAAATAACTTCTTCTCAGCACTGCAATTGAAAAAGTACTAAAAAGTAGGTGAAAAAGTACTGTTAAAATTACTCTTAGTATTTTGTTGCTTGCTGGTGGCATAAAAGGCATTTTATTGATAAGGTGTGAAAATATCACCTAAGAGAAAATTTGGAGAAAAAGTAAATTGAATCCCAACGGGAGATAAGAGAGCACTAGCAAAATAATGCAGCATGGAAGAAGATAAGACAAGTGCAGGGTGGTGACGGAATGGGAGGAGTAGTATGGTAATTGGATAGGCAATGCTGAAAACACTGAAAAATGGTAAAAGAGACAACTGTTAGTGGCAAAAAGAAACAATACACAGAGTGGCAGGAGAACAGAAAGCACAGGGTGAAGGAGGGACAGAGAACATAATTCAGCAAAGTGTCAATATGCATGGTGATAGAAAAAGTTAATTTTGGGATGCCAAATTGCTTTATCTGAAATTTTCACAAATATGAATAGATTTTTGAAAATATGAACATGTTGAGGAATATTAATTTTCACTGAAAATTTAATATAATTTCCTAAAATTTCTCAGTTTTGAAAATTGTGAAATTTACATGAAAAATTTGGTAAATCAAAATTGAACAGATTCAGTCAATGCTAAATCAATGCTAAATTGTAAACAAGCTGTCTCTCTGATCAGCATCTACAGTATTAAGCTATAAATAGCATGGCTATGTCAACCCGTGCTTTTTCTCTGTTACCATATATGTCACTATTCATTTGAATGGCTAGGAAATTTCCTTAACCTCCTTGCCGGTTATCCCGTGCTGAGCTCGGGGTAACCAGCGCAGGAGGTTTGCTCTGGCCCTGCTGGGCCGATTTTCACAATTTTTTTTCCTACACGCAGCTAGCACTTTGCTAGCTGCATGTAGTACGCGATTGCCGCCACTACCCGCCGTGCCGCCCCCCCACCAGACCCCTTGCGCAGCCTGGCCAATCAGTGCCAGGCAGTGCTGAGGGGTGGATCGGGACTCCCGCTGACGTCCCAAAGTCCATGACGTCGGCGACGTCATCGCGATCGTCGCCATGGCGACGGGGAAGCCAAGCAGGAAATCCTGTTCTGAAAGGGATTTCCTGCTTGCGCAGATCGCCGGAGGCGATCGGAATGGGTGGGGGGATGCCGCTGCTCAGTGGCTATCATGTAGCTAGAGCTTGGCTAGCTACATGATTTTAAAAAAGTGCTGCGCCGCCCCTTTGCTGACATAATTGGAATGGCAAGGGGGTAAAAGAAAACCTGTACTGAAAATTAAAAGTCAAAATAAACTTAAACATGTCATACTTACCTCCTGTGTAGTCTACTCCTCAATCTTTTTCTCCTCTCCTGCATCCTGTAATCAATGGAATTCTCCGTCCTCCATTTTGAAAATGGCCATTAACCCATAACAGCTTTCTGGTCAGCACACTGTTAAACTGTAACATCGCCCACTTGAGCCATAGGGATACATGGGCATTACCTGGCACATCAGTTGTCCTCTCAGCTATAACTGAAAGCAACTGATATATAACTGACAGCAACTGATATATTTCAGTTCTGACAAAATGTTGTCAGAACTGGAAGGGATTGTTGTCAAAAGAAAATGGTGAGCTTCTGAGAGGAACTTATGGCAAGGTAACTATATAATGTTCATTTGAAGCTACCTCATGTGTTTATTTTAAAAATTTTACTCAGTACAGGTTCCCTTTAAAGAGAACCTGAACCAAGTCAAATGATTTAAAATAAACACGTAATGTACCTGCAAATGAATATTACATACTTACGTTGCCATCAGTTCCTCTCAGAAGCTCACCATTTTCTTCTTCTGATGATTCCTTCCAGTTCTGACAAGATTTTGTCAGAACTGAAATACATCAGTTGCTGTCAACTATAAATCAGTTGCTGTTAGTAATATTTCAGTTGTTGTCAGTAATAAATGAAAAGACAACTGATGAGCAAGGTAATGTCCATGTTTCCCTATTGCTCAAGTGGGCAATATTACAGTGCCAAAATTTCCAAAAACCCCATAACAGCTTCCTGGTCACCACACTGCTAACCAGGAAGCTGTTATGGGGTTTTTGGCCATTTTCAAAATGAAGGACGGAGAATTCCATTGATCACTGTGGACTAACTGGACACAGGAGAGGAGAAAGAGATTGATGAGTAGACTATACCGGAGGCAAGCATGATGTGTGTATGTTTATTTTGACTTTTAATCTTTAGTTCAGGTTTGCTTTAAGCTTTTTTTTTTCATGTGAAAAATAGGGGTTGTCCGAGAAAAAAAAAAAGAAGACATAAGACATTACATCAGTGATATTGATTACTGTATGAGTAGAGTTACAGTCTTTTACTTTTTTTTTTTTTGATGGACCCTTACAGTTTAAATTGCATTGCATTTGTGTTCAAGTTGTTCATTCAAGTTTGGCATTAGAATTCCTACTGCTAAACCTGACAATTTGACATAGAAAAGTACTCTGCAACATGTAAATGGAACTGGAAGACAGTGTGTATATATATATATATATATATATATATATATACAGTGGTGTGAAAAACTATTTGCCCCCTTCCTGGGTTCTTATTCTTTTGCATGTTTGTCACACTTAAATGTTTCTGCTCATTAAAAAGTGTTAACTATTAGTCAAAGATAACCTAATTGAACACAAATTGCAGTTTTATTTTAGTGAGAAAAAAAAACTCCAAATCTACATGGCCCTGTGTGAAAAAGTGATTGCCCCCCCTTGTTAAAAAATAACTTAAAGGTGGTTTATTACACCTGAGTTCAATTTCTTTAGTCACCCCCAGGCCTGATTACTGCCACACCTGTTTCAATCAAGAAATCACAGAGAAGTAGACCAAAAGCACCTCAAAAGCTAGACATCATGCCAAGATCCAAAGAAATTCAGGAACAAATGAGAACAAAAGTACTGTAATTTGAAATTTATCAGTCTGGTAAAGGTTATAAAGCCATTTCTAAAGCTTTGGGACTCCAGCAAACCACAGTGAGAGCCATTATCTACAAATGGCAAACACATGGAACAGTGATGAACCTTCCCAGGAGTGGCTGGCCGACCAAAATTACCCCAAGAGCGCAGAGAAAACTCATCCGAGAGGCCACAAAAGACCCCAGGACAACATCTAAAGAACTGCAGGCCTCACTTGCCTCAATTAAGGTCATTGTTCATGACTCCACCATAAGAAAGAGACTGGGCAAAAACGGTCTGCATGGCAGATATCCAAGGCGCAAACCACTTTTAAGTAAAAAGAACATTAAGGCTCGTCTCAATTTTGCTAAAAAAACATCTCAATGATTGCCAAGACTTTTGGGAAAATACCTTGTGGACCGACGAGACAAAAGTTGAACTTTTTGGAAAGTGCGTGTCCCGTTCCATCTGGCGTAGAAGTAACACAGCATTTCAGCAGAAGAACATCATACCAACAGTAAAATATGGTGGTGGTAGTGTGATGGTCTGGGGTTGTTTTGCTGCTTCAGGACCTGGAAGGCATGCTGTGATAGATGGAACCATGAATTCTACTGTCTGCCAAAAAATCCTGAAGGAGAACGTCCGGCCATCTGTTCGTCAACTCAAGCTGAAGCGATCTTGGGTGCTGCAGCAGGACAATGACCCAAAACAAACCAGCAAAATCACCTCTGAATGGCTGAAGAAAAACAAAATGAGGACTTTGGAGAGGCCTAGTCAAAGTCCTGACCAGGATCCTATTGAGATGTTGTGGTATGATCTTAAAAAGGCGGTTCATGCTAGAAAACCCTCAAATAAAGCTGAATTACAACAATTCTGCAAAGATGAGTGGGCCAAAATTCCTGCAGAGCGCTGTAAAAGACTTGTTGCAAGTTATCGCATCAATGCTTGATTACAGTTATTGCTGCTAAGGGTGGCCCAACCAGTTATTAGGTTCAGGGGGCAATTTCTTTTTCACACAGGGCCATGTAGGTTTTAAGGTTTTTTTCTCACTAAATAATAAAAAACATCATTTAAAACTGCATTTTGTGTTCAATTATGTTATCTTTGACTAATAGTTAACGTTTTTTGATGAGCAGAAACATTTAAGAGTGACAAACATGCAAAAGAATAAGAAATCAGGAAGGGGCAAATAGTTTTTCACACCACTGTATGTATATATATATATATATATATATATATATATATATATATATATACACATACATATACTGTACATTATATTGTGGCATTATCTTAGACTTTCAGTGCCTATGCATCTATATTTAAAATGTATGATAAATGTATTATAATATCTAACCATCTACTAGTCTGTTTTCAGAATTTCAGTTCTTGAATAAAACAACTATATTACATATATCATTACTTTGTCATGTGGGGACATTAAAAACCTGTCTAGTGGTATCTGAAGAACCTCTTCTGTCAATAAATATAATTTTGTGCAAAAAAAAAAATCATATATAAAAATACAAAGAATGAATAACATTTCCAGTTCTAACTGCATCTTCTTAACATTTAAATTACATGTTTTTTTCGAAGTGGAAATCTTTGCTGTATGTTGCATGAGAAAAATGAGAGATTGTCAATCATTTTCATTGTAGCAATAAAAATGAACAACAGAGACATATGAATTTTGTACTAACCTTTCCGGAGAAGATGGTTGTTCTGTTCATTCCATGAAGAAATGTTCTATAAAACACTTTATACTTCAATGTGATATCTTACGTTTTCCCCTAGGGTGATGATTTTAAAGGAATAACAGCATATTTTTTTGTGAGTATGCAAATAAATGGTTTTGAAAGGGTATTGCAACATTTTTGCACACCCAATCAAATGTTTTACTGGAATTTAGAGTGCTATATACAATTGAAAATAAAAGCAAAGGTTGCTCAGTCCATATATAACTAGTAGAGAAGAACAAATGAATCATGTGATTTTTAGATTAGACCCAGACTGGGAATGCAGCATTGTTAAAGTAAACCTGGGAGATCTGAATGTAAAAAAGTACCGTATATACTCGCATATAAGCCGGCCCGCGTATAAGCTGACCCCCCAACCTTTACCTCCGAAACCAGGAAAAAATGATTGACCCGCAAATAAGCCCAGGGTGTGATATAGATCTGTGACTAGG
This sequence comes from Hyperolius riggenbachi, assembly GCF_040937935.1. Classification (NCBI taxonomy): domain Eukaryota; kingdom Metazoa; phylum Chordata; class Amphibia; order Anura; family Hyperoliidae; genus Hyperolius; species Hyperolius riggenbachi. The sequence continues at coordinate 108,665,039 of NC_090651.1, forward strand.
GTGATAGCTGTGGGTCCAGGGCTGTAGGCTGTGGGTTTAGGGCTGTGGGGTGATGGCTGAGGGTTCAGGGATGTTGGCTGATGACTGAGGGTCCCCCCATATAAAGCTCTGGGGTGATGGCTGTGGGTCCAGGGATGTGGGCTGTGGTTCCAGGTATGTGGGCTGTGGGTCCAGGGATGTGGGCTGTCGGTCCAGGGATTTGGGCTGTGGGTCCAGGGATTTAGGCTGTGGGTCCTGGGATGTGGACTGTGGGTCCTGGGATGTGGGCTGTGGGTCCAGGGATGTGGGTTGTGGGTCCAGGGATGTGGGCTGTTTGTGGGGCCAGGGATGTGGGCTGTGGGTCCTGGGATGTGGGCTGTGGGTCCAGGGATGTGGGCTGTGGGTCCAGGGATGTGGGCTGTGGGTTCAGGGATTTAGGTTGTTGGTCCAGGGATTTAGGCTGTGGGTCCAGGGATGTTGGCTGTGGGTCCAGGCCAGGGATGTAGGCTGTGGGTCCAGGCATGTGGGTCCAGGGATGTAGGCTGTGGGTCCAGGGATGTGAAGGATGTGCTGCCCACATTGCAATTTTCTGGTGACTGCTGCCCACATTGCCATTTCCTGGTAACTGCTGCCCACATTACGATATTCTGGTGTCTGCTGCCCACATTACGATTTTCTAGTGCCTGCTGCCCACATTACGATTTTCTAGTGCCTGCTGCCCACATTACGATTTTCTGGTGACTGCTGCCCACATTGCGATTTTCTGGTGCCTGCTGCCCACATTACGATTTTCTGGTGACTGCTGCCCACATTGTGATTTTCTGGTGTCTGCTGCCCACAATAGGATTTTCTGGTGACTGCTGCCCACATTGCGATTTTCTAGTGCCTGCTGCCCACATTATGATTTTCTGGTGACTGCTGCCCACATTAGAATTTTCTGGTGACTGCTGCCTACATTGCGATTCTCTGGTGACTGCTGCCCACAATGCGATTTTCTGGTGACTGCTGCCCACATTACGATTTTCTGGTGACTGCTGCCCACATTGCGATTTTCTGGTGCCTGCTGCCCACATTACGATTTTCTGGTGACTGCTGCCCACATTGTGATCTTCTGGTGTCTGCTGCCCACAATAGGATTTTCTGGTGACTGCTGCCCACATTGCGATTTTCTAGTGCCTGCTGCCCACATTATGATTTTCTGGTGCCTGCTGCCCACATTAGAATTTTCTGGTGACTGCTGCCTACATTGCGATTTTCTGGTGACTGCTGCCCACAATGCGATTTTCTGGTGACTGCTGCCCACATTGCGATTTTCTGGTGACTGCTGCCCACATTGCTATTTTCTGGTCACTGCTGCCCACATTGCGATTTTCTGGTGTCTGCTGCCCACATTTGCGATTTTCTGGTGACTGCTGCCCACATTAGGATTTTCTGGTGACTGCTGCCCACATTGCGATTTTCTGGTGACTGCTGCCCACATTACGATTTTCTGGTCACTGCTGCCCACATTGCGATTTTCTGGTGACTGCTGCCCACATTGCGATTTTCTGGTGACTGCTGCCCACACTAGGATTTTCTGGTGACTGCTGCCCACATTGCGATTTTCTGGTGAACACTGCCAACATTACGATTGTCTGGTGAATGCTGTCCACGTTACGATTTTCTGTTGAACGCTGCCCACATTACGATTTTCTGGTGAACTCTGCCCACATTACAATTTTCTGGCCCACATTACGATATTCTGGTGAACGCTGCCCACATTACGATTGTCTGGTGAATGCTGTCCACGTTACAATTTTCTGGTGACTGCTGCTCACGTTACGATTTTGTGGTGACTGCTGCCCACATTACGATTTTCTGGTGAACTCTGCCCACATTACAATTTTCTGGCCCACATTACGATCTTCTGGTGAACACTGCCCACGTTACGATTGTCTGGTGAATGCTGTCCACGTTACAATTTTCTGGTGACTGCTGCCCACATTACGATTTTCTGGTGAACTCTGCCCACATTATGATTTTCTGGCCCACATTACGATTTTCTGGTGAACTCTGCCCACATTACGATTTTCTGGCCCACATTATGATTTTCTGGTGAAATGCTGCCCACTTTACAATTAATTTACAGTGAAACGCTGCCCCATTACGATTATTTGGCACCTATGGGGGGGGGGCATCCAAATATTCGCAGGGGGGCCCAGTGATTTCTAGTTACGCCCCTGCTCCTCCTTCTCTTCGTTCCAGCTCTAGAACCCTCAAAGTTCCACGGAGCTCACCCACAATACACAGGGGTTGATGGCTCATATCTGTGTGAGCTGCCACTCAGCCTCAGCGGAAAAAGCCAAGTCTGCTCGACTCCGCGGTAGTGTGCAGGCATGAGCCATCTGTGACTGCACAGTGCAGGTATGCTCTGCCATCAAGCTCTTGTTGGGTTAGCGGGGGTCTCAGTGCTGGAGCAGGGTTTTTTATTGAATCACTTGAACTGTGCTTTATAAATACTCTATTTGGACTTTACTTTAAAAGACGATATTTCTTTCCATAAATACATCCAGGAAAGGACTTAGGCTCCCTGCACACTGCAAATCCGTTTTGCGATTCCGATTCCGTTTCTGATTCCTATTTGCAATTCCGATATTCCCTGAATGCAATCAACAGAATAACGGAGGAAAAAACACAGCATGCAGTAACGATTAAAAATCAGAATCGGATGTAAAAACCGATTAAAAATCGGAATCACATTCAGTGTGCAGGGAGCCTTAGATTGAGTAGATACCCTAATATCAGATTATTTTCTGTTTGTTAGTTTGTTTCTGTTTGTTTGTACATTCATTGACCAAAGCTGGCAGATTATGACATAGAGAACATGTGTTAGGTAGCAAACTCCTAAACAACGGATACCAAATTAAATACTCACAGGATGGTAGATTAAAATCGCTTGTCAGCGGGAAAGCCACCCGCTACACCCCTCTGCGGCAACAGATCTGACGAAGGCGCAGAGCGCCGAAATGCGTAATGACGTCACACACACTCCGTTTGTAGGCCCCGCCCACCGCCTCGCAAGACGAGCCTCCTGGTTTCACCGGACACTGCGCTGCTGGCCACAGCGCGTGCAACGTTGCCGCAGAGGGGTGTAGCAGGTGGCTTTCCCGCTGACAAGCGATTTTAATCTACCATCCTGTGAGTATTTAATTTGTTATGCGCAATAAAGTTTCCACCTTGGTAACGCACTTAGAGCGCTCCTTCTTTTCTTAGATGTACTTGCACTTTCCCCAACATTGGAGCAGCACAATGTGTGATTTGCCTATGTGGACAAGTCTTATATTGGAATTTGATTGGCTGGTAACCTGGAGTTGAAGCGCAAGGGTCTTTTTTGTTCCTAAACAACGGAGACACCCACTGAATAAAATTTTTAAAAATCTTAAAAAATCCAATAAAATGCAGTTAGTGGTTGTTTATCTTTCAGGAATGACCCAGGCTGGTTCGAACACAAAGCTTTATTGAGTAGAAGACAAAGGACCATATTCACTAACTGTGAGTAAAGTTACTAAGCACAACTATTAGTCCGAGTGTTATGTTTCTAAGCCAGAAAAAAAAATATTATTACATTGGAAAAAAACCTCAATACCAACGTTAGGCAAATGGGCTAAAGTAATTAATAAACTCCTACCATTGTACAAAACCACTTATATGAGCAGAAGATGTCCCAAGAAATACAACAAGGAATGGGGGATTTGGGAGGACAGAATAATGGACCCTACAAACTCAGAATTTCTCCCTGTTTTGGATTAATCTGGGAAGGGTTTCTTTTCTTCAATATATACTGACTAGAGAGTGTGTGTGTGTGTGGGGAGAGAGGAGGTGGGACCGTCCAGACTAGGATTTTCTTCTCTTTTTTTTTTTTCTCTTCTGTTTCTATTTTTCCTACTTGGGGATGTACAACATGGTTCTGTACCGCTGAATACTATTATCTGTATTCATGGTTGTCCGCACATTGAGCAAAATGGTGAGTGGGGGGCACCTGTTACTACCTAAACTGGGGGTCCCTGTCACAACCTAAACTCGGGGGCTCTGTAACAACCTGAGCTGATCTGGGGGTCCCTGTCACTACCTAAACTGGGGGTCCCTGTCGCTACCTGAACTGGGGGTCCCTATCACTACCTAAACTGGGGGTCCCTTTCACTACCTGAACTGGAGGTCCCTGTCACTACCTGAACTAGTGGTCCTTATCATTACCTGAACTGGGGGTCCCTGTCACTACCTAAACTGGGGGTCCCTGTCACTACTTGAACTGAGGGACACCTGTCACTACCTAAACTAGGGGGCACCTGTCAGTACCTAAACTCGGGGGCTCCTGTCACTACCTAAACTGGCGGTCCCTGTCATTACCTGAACTGGGGACCTCTGTCACTACCTGAACTGGGGGTCCCTGTCACTACGTGAACTGGGGGTCGCTGTCACTATCTAAACTGGGGGTCCTTGTCACTACCTGAACAGGGGGTCCCTGTCACTTTCTGAACTGGGGGTCCCTGTCACTGCCTGAACTGGGGGTCCATGTCACTACCTAAACTGGGGGGCACCTGTGTCGGAGGCACTAATCTAATTCTTACTATAGTCCTAGTCTAATGTTCCACCATTGCTAAATTCATGTAAATTTGGCTCCACTTGTGACCACAACCCTATCCTGGTCCATGGCCACACCCACCCCTCCCCCTTTTTTTGCCTCCCCATTTTCTGGGGATGCCCATGTTTCTATGAATGATTAAATAATCATATTAAGTATAACACACTAATGTATGAGATGCTGTATTTATGTTACATTCCTCTTGTAAACCAAATTCATTTAATTGTACCTATATTATACTCAGGGCCGGCGCTACCATATAGGCAAAAGGGGCAATTGCCCCATGGCCCCTGAGCACTGCATGGCTCCCCAGGTCTCTGCTTGACTTGAGCCCTCTGAGATTCCTGCACTGTTTTGTCATGAATAGCAAGTCACCTATCCCGGCACGCTGCTTTATTCATGCTCCCTTTCCTCATCCCCACTGTCTGCCTTTTCTCCACGACCAGTTATTATGCAATGACAAGCACAGAGTCATGGATAATAGGTAGCGGGGATGAAGACAAGGAGCATGATTGGAGCAGTGCACCGGGAAAAGTAAGTTGCTATTCTGACAAAAACAGTGCAGGGACCCTGAAGAACACAGTAAATTTGAAGGTGGCGAACTGGAGGGCAGCAGCAGCTGGCTTAGGAGCCCTGGGGATGAATGTGCTGGGGGAGGGGGCCCCCAGGTTAATTTTGCCCCAGGGCCCCATTGTGACTTGAACCGGCCCTGATTATACTCCTCTGTACTGTATGTTTTTGTTAAACTGTAATCGTTCTTTAAAAAATAAATAAATAAAATTTCAACTGTTAAAAAAAACCTGTGAGTAAAGTTTACTTGTACATAGAGAACACAACAATTGTACTGTTACTTACACTGAATAGATAGCACATGTTGGGCAATTAGCACAGCCCACATTACATAGATATGGTAACTTTACCAATAGTTAGTGAATATGGCCCAATGTGTTTCATGTCAACTTCATCAGATTTGTATGTGAAAAATATGGTGTGGGAGGTTTCCATACTAGCATCTCAAGATTTTATTTTCCTTTGTATTCATCCCAGAATGATATTTGCTTTGTCTACAGCTGCTTAGCATTGTATATGATTACTTAACTTGTCATCCACCAGTATTCCCAAGTCCTTCTCCAATTCTGATGTTCCCAGCAGTGCTGCTCATCAGGATTCCAGATATCTGTGTATCCCGGATATCCGAACTTTTTTACGCTATCCGATTCGGATTCAGATTCCAGATTTTTTTAAAAATCCGGCTAGCTACCTGCATATATTTGGCCGCATAACCCAGATATCCACTGATATTGTGGGTATCCAGATTCGAAATACTGTAAGGAGATGACACATGACACGACACATGACATGTGGCAAGTGCCACGTGACACTTGGCAAGTGCCAAGTGCCACGTGACACGTGCCAAGTGCCATGTGACACATGCCAAGTGCCACGTGAGACGGGCCAAGTGCCACGTGACATGTGCCAAGTGCCAATTGCAACGTGCCACGTCAGGCATGCTCCTGGCACACAATACACCTGTTGCTGCTGCATTGCCCTGCACCTGCTGCCTGTGCAGCTCCCACCACCAGGCCAGGGTGCCACAGGCCACTGATACCACCTATATTTAACCCAAAACACAACTGCAGCATAATTTTTTGGAGGTGTCTTGGCTGAAAACTGTCATGTCCCAGTTGTGCGGTTGGACTTTGGACACAATGTGGGCTGCACGACCGCTGTCTGGAACCTAGGCCTATTGTTAATTGAAAGCCATTTTTTTTTGGGGGGGGGGGGATTTTAAGTCCCCACATCATCAATTAGTGTTCGCCTTTACAAAATAGTGATGCTACATGCCTCATATACCCTGAAAAGTTTTTAAAGCAATTTAAAGACCACTTCCGGTTTTTCTATCTGGTTATCCAAATTTGTCACTATCTGTCTTAGTGTTGATAGGTCTGCATAATTTTGTTTCATTTGCAAAGATGGTTACATTACTCCATATTCTATCTACTAAGTCATTAATAAATACTTTCCCATTTTGAGAATGGTCTGTTTACCACCACTCTTTACCTTCTCATATGTGGCATATACTTCCTATGTGGGCATTTTTAAAATAAATCAGGTATCAATTCTCAAAAATAATGATCTGTCAAGCTTTTAATAGCCAACAGTGGACTGAAAGTTCCCTGTAGCTCTGACAGTACTACTTTTTTTTTTTTAAGTCAACATTATTCCCCTAAAGAGAGTTCATACACAAAGGCTGAAGCAAAGAAAGCAGGAGGGATATCTTCAGCAAACAGCCAAATTAAACCAATGAGGTTCAAAAAAATGACAAGAAATATCTGATCAACCATGTCTTCTTTCTTCCTTTGATACTTTTTTTCCCTTTCTTTTAATAAATCAGCTGCACAGTTGGTGAGAATTTGAACACAACAAAATTATCACTTCAAACCTTTAAAAAAATAGGAAATTTTCACATCATGTTGCATAAAGCATCCAGCTCAGTCACAAAATTATAAAAGCTTATTCGCAGAAATGATGAATATTACTAGACTTGCAGCCAAAAGTAATATTTTGCCAAGCGTAGACAATGAAAAATGAGGCCTAACATTTGTATTTCGTAAGCTGACAACACATTTTTTCTTGCACTTGATGCTGCTTGTAGGGATGAGCAAGTGAGAATATAAAGTTTGATCTCTCTGCAAAATGGGCCTTCATTGCTTACCGAAGTTTCCCAAAAGAAAAAAAATCAGTGTTTCGTTAAGCGGTCACTTTTTTGCTGCCGGAGCACGGGCAAAACCTGGGGCGGAAGTGTGTCAACATTTCAAAAGGTACAGAAAGGGTCACCGAGAGCCCAATATAGTGTAGCAAGTACTGGAATAGGGAATTCTGAAAGTAAGTAAAAAATATACTCACAAACTGGGGTTTCCTCCCAGGTAACCACTGTAAATGCAGGTGGGGAGATTAGACCAGGGATGGTCGTAGTTAGCCAACTTCGCTACGCTGGAACTACATGTAGTTTTACGCAATTACGCTTCGCCAAACTACGGTTTCGAAATCAAATATTCGCTTTGTAGGCATTTCATAGACTACGCGTTAAAATACGCAATTACGCATAGTGCGAAGCGTAGTGTATGCAGATGCTTATGTCTGTATGCAGAAAATTTTACGCATTAATTCCTCTTTAATTGCTTATGCTGGGAACCCTTCTATGCGTACAGTCCCCTTTCCAATGCGTATATTTGTAAGCATACAATTACGCAGAAAATTAGACGCGAGTAACGCATTCGTAGTTCACTACGCAATACAAATGTTGCGTAAGCTACGCGTAGCGGTACTACACGTAAGTTCGTAAGCGTAGTTTTGAAACTGCACCTACGAACTATGATGTGTACATGCGAACTCTGATGCGTAAATTCGCACTGGCGTAGTTTCTGCTCATCATTGGATTAGACTCATCTCCACTCAGGATTAAGAAGTCGCTCTCTGTAGATCAAGGAAAGAAGGGGGTATGTTATCCCTCCCCCTGGGATGGAGTCAATTGAGATATAAAAAAAACAGAGACGCCAAAAGGATACAAATATATACTAAAATTCTTAAAATTGCTATGGAGGCAGTGGTGGACTTACCTCACAAAGTAGACATGAGAACTGTCAATTTCAAAACAGATGTACATTTATTCACATACTCCAAAACAAAGCTACAATGCATTTTGCAGGTTTAACCTTACCTCATCAGGTAATAAACGAGGAGTATATGGCAGTACAAGGTCAGGATTTTGCTCAGCGCCACTGATAATACACAAATAATTTGCTCCCAGGATGCACAGCAATTGTCAGCAGCCCATGAGAAGAGATCTCACCACAGGTAGATAAGGGTGGCGGCGGGAGTGGTTTTTCACTCCATCTTGCTTTGTCTGTGTGATCACACAGACAGCAGCTATAGAGACAGGGAGAGAAGTGTATGCTTCAGGAAGAGATAGCTTGCAGTAAGATCTGTTTTACTATTTATAGGGTGTCTTGTGTGCAGAACTGTTTTTTGTGGGATTTATTGCGTACTGAAGTGCTTAAGTTGACCGCAGAATTGTGTGTAGGCTACTTACACAAGCTAACAAACTTGTTAGCTATCTGTAAGCTGTATTGCCAGCTACTGAGAGAACTGTCAGCTATAGTATTCATTCAGTGCAGATTTACATAGGTTAAAACTTTGCATTCAGCAAAGTACTTGCAGTCCTCTAGAGTCCAGCTGGGTTGTTGCTACCTGTGCTCCATCTAGTACTGAGAGAAGAACTGTCAGCTAAAATTGGAACAAGGGACAAAGAGAGCCCAATATGGGGAAATATATACTGTAAAGGATAATAGGACCGTAATATAAGAAGAAAAATACTTACCAAACAGGGTTACCTCCATGGTAACCACTGTAAAGGTAAGTGGGGAGATTAGAGAGGTTTAAGAAGTCGCTTCCTGTAGTGTAGAAAATGGAAAACCAGTTTAAAAAGGAGAAAGTGGTGGGCTTACCTCAACCATTAAAAAAAACTCCAAAATGTAGTTAGGACCCAGGGGTGAGTTGTGGTGGAATCTGTAATCCTTCAGATAATGCCACCAATAAAAATAGTATAGAGGTACCTTACCCCATTACCACAAAGCTTTAAAACCAATAAAAACACCCACACGTGAAAACTTATTATTTTTTTTTTAATTAACAATAATAATAATGTAACTTTAATCAATGATCCTAGACCAATACATTTAGTAAACTTGATCAAAGGATCCCTTCCCGCTCCTAACACATTTCCACCACTGCCCTACCACAGAAATTTTTCAGCAATTGCAAGCCCTAATTTGGGCAACAGTATCATCTAGATGGCCACCAAGATCCTCTTGGTTCTGTACATTGAACTAAGGCATTTGGTTTGAAAGAACAGATAGTTTGAACATGAATGATGGCTCATTAAAACTAGTGCAGGGGATAACCTTGGACAAGGGTGCTTTGTAAACTGGCAGGGATTTTTTTCCCACTCCTGTTTAGAGATGGCCCGAACAGTTCGGCAGCGAACGGTTGCCGGAGAACTTCCGATCGCAGAGAACCGCAACTTTTCCGGAAGTTCGGTTCGCCCCCATAGTTCACCATTAGGGTCAACTTTGACCCTCTACATCCCAGTCAGCAGGCACATTGTAGCCAATCAGGCTACACTCCCTCCTGGAGCCCCACCCTCCTTATAAAAGGCAGATGCACCGCCGGCCATTATACTCACTCGTGTGCCTGCAGTAAATAGAGAAGGGACAGCTGCTGCAGACTCTCTCATAGGGAAAGATTAGTTAGGCTCTTGTAGGCTTGTCAGCTTGCTCCTTGCTGATTCTTATTGCTAAAATAGCACCCCACAACAGCTCTTTTGAGAGCTAATCTTGTTCTTGTGATCTATTTTTTTTGCTGTGTGTCCCACTGATACTTGTGTTGCATAGACAGCCTTGATAATCCATACTGTGTGTGTGCCACTGCCAGGCCCAGCACATTCAGTGACTACCTGTGTGTGTGACAGGTACACATTGTAATACCCATTACCTACATAAGCTAAGTGCACATAGGGCTTGATTCACAAAGCGGTGCTAACTGTTAGCACGCCTGTTAAAACCCCCTTAGCACGTCTAAACGAGCTTTTCGTGCGCAAAACTTTATGCGTGCGAAACTTTATGCTATACTTTAAGTGCCCATTAAAGCCTATGGGACTTAGCGCGCATAGGACTTTGCGCACGCAAAACGCGATCTGATTGAGAAATCCGGTGCTAACCTACTTAGCACCCTGGTTAGCACATCTAAAGACTTTAGACATGCTAAGTAGGTTAGCACCGCTTTGTCAATCAAGCCCCTAGTGTCACTGTGCCTGTCCGCTACCTGTCTGTGTATGACAGGCGCACATTGTAATAACCAGTACTGCATATACCTACCTACCTGTTGTTCACAGTGCACCCACCTACCTATGTGAACGCACGCAGTGTCACTGTGCCTGTCCGCTACCTGTCAGTGTGTGTGTGACAGGTGCACATTGTAATACCCATTACTGCATATACCTACCTACCTGTTGTTCACAGTGCGCCCGCCTATCTACGTGAGCGCACGCAGTGTCACTGTGCCTGTCCGCTACCTGTCTGTGTTTGTGTGACAGGTACACATTGTAATACCTATCACTGCATATACCTACCTACCTGTTGTTCACAGTGCACCCACCTACCTTGGTGAGCGCACAGTGTCACTGTGCCTGTCCGGTACCTGTCTGTGTGTGACAGGTGCACATTATAATACCCATGCACGCAGTGTGATATACCACTCCGTGCATACCTGTTAACTGCACCTGTGTGACTGCACATTGTATTAGTCAAGCCATTGCATACCTTTCACTTCATCCCCCCCAATATGGACAAAACAAAAGGCAGAGGCAGGCCACCTGGCAGGTCTGTTCGAGGTCACGCTGTCGTGATTTCGTGCGGCCCTCAACCAAAGTACAGTGTTCAGAAGAAGGCACGTGCCCCCAATATTGTCAGGACGTAGTTGACTATTTAACACAGAATACCTCATCTTTCTCAGCTTCCGCACGGAAGCGTGACATATCTTCCTCCTCCTGCTTTGATTCCGGCACCCCACTTAACACTCAGTCAGCCACCACCACCAAAGTGCCATCACCCCAAGGGCTCAGCGGTGTGGAAATTTTTTTTTGTGTCTGCCTCAGATGAGAGCAATGCTATCTGTACTCTCTGCCACCGAAAATTGGGCCATGGAAAGGCCAAGACCCACGTAGGGACAACTACCTTACAAAGGCACATGATTACAAAGTAAATTGTAAAAAATGTGATACAGCGCTCACCACTCCTAAACCTCTAAAAAAGTCCAGACTGCTGCTAGCTGTCTAAAGGGTACACAAAGATCTCCTTTAACCAAATGTAGATGTTCACAGCAGCACTTCTAGCAGCGTGATTCCTCAGTATATATACTTCCAGATCCTATAAAAGCAAGCAGACATGGGTGCTCATAGCGGGTAAACCTGTAGCACAAGTACACCCTGTGTATAAACCACACTTAGTGCCAGGACCTCCACCGCATGCAGGACGTAGTGATGGGCGAACACCTGGATGTTCGGGCCGAACAGGCCGAACATGGGCCAGATGTTCGGCATGTTCGGCCCGAACCCCGAACTCAATGGAAGTCAATGGGACCCCCGAACATGCCCATTTTGGGGGCCCTATGGGGTCGCAGGCATAAGGGGGGAGCATGCCCCGATCGCGGGGGGGGGGGGTCAGAAATTCCCCCCACCCCCTCCGCTAGCGTTCCTTTGCATACGAGGGTACGCGTCACGCATGTACATGCCTTTTGTTTTTTGTTGCAGCCGCCAGTTCAGCCATAAAAATTAGGCAGGCATGTGCATGCCCAAGAAAAATTAGTATAGTGGCCGTTGCTAGCAGCGGCCTTAAAAATTCTGGAATCCGCCTAGAGTCCTGGACCCTGGTGGTGGTGGCGGGGGAGAAGGCAGTCAAACGGCCTGCAGGCAGGGATGCTGTCTGTGGGGACTGACTTAGTCTTCGGTCGTGCAATAGCCCTCAGGGATCGATGCCTAGTTCATTTTGATAAAGGTCAGGTACTGAACACTGTCATGACTTAGACAACTTCTCTTCTCAGTGACAATGCCTCCAGCTGCACTGTGGTGAGTTCACTCAACCCAAAGGTAGTTATATATGCAGTGAGGTGAGTTCACTGAACACAAAAGGTAGCTATATGCAGTGAGGTGAATTCACTGAACACAAAAGGTAGCTATATGCAGTCAGCTGAGTTCACTCAACCCAAAGGTAGTTATGTATGCAGTGAGGTGAGTTCACTGAACACAGAAGGTAGCTATGTGCAGTGAGGTGAGTTCACTCAACCCAAAGGTAGTTATATATGCAGTGAGGTGAGTTCACTGAACACAGAAGGTAGCTATGTGCAGTGAGGTGAGTTCACTCAACCCAAAGGTAGTTATATATGCAGTGAGCTGAGTTCACTGAACACAGAAGGTAGCTATATGCAGTGAGGTGAGTTCACTCAACCCAAAGGTAGTTATATATGCAGTGAGGTGAGTTCACTGAACACAAAAGGTAGCTATATGCAGTTAGCTGCGTTCACTCAACCCAATGGTACTTATATATGCAGTGAGGTGAGTTCACTCTACAGAAAAGGTAGATATGCAGTGAGGTGAGTTCACTCAACTTAAAAGGTAGTTATATGCAGTGACGCAAGTTCACTCAACACAAAAGGTAGTTATGTGCAGCGAGGTGGGTTCACTCAACACAAAGGTAGGTGTATGCAGTGATGAGGTGGGTTAACTAAACACAACAGGTACTAGTAGTAGGTAAATTCAGTACTGGGTAGGTAGTACAATGTGCAGCTCCCTGTCACACACACAGGTGTCACTGAATGTGCTGCTGAATGCTGGTGGGCTGCTGGCAGTGGTACACACACATTATGAATTAGCAATGCTGTCTAAGCAACACAAGTGTGTCACACACACAGGTAGTAGCCACTGAATGTGCTGCTGCTGCTGGCAGTGCCAGTGGGACACACAGTATGAATTAGCAATGCTGTCTGAACAACACAAGTGTATCACACACACAGGTAGTAGTCACTGAATGTGCTGCTGCTGCTGGCAGTGGGACACACAGTATGAATTAGCAATGCTGTCTAAGCAACACAAGTGTATCACACACACAGGTAGTAGTCACTGAATGTGCTGCTGCTGCTGCTGGCAGTGGGACACACATTATGAATTAGCAATGCTGTCTAAGCAACACAGGTGTATCACACACACAGGTAGTAGTCACTGAATGTGCTGCTGCTGCTGGCAGTGGGACACACAGTATGAATTAGCAATGCTGTCTAAGCAACACAAGTGTATCACACACACAGGTAGTAGTCACTGAATGTGCTGCTGCTGCTGCCAGTGGGACACACAGAATGAATTAGCAATGCTGTCTAAACAACACAAGTGTATCACACACACAGGTAGTAGTCACTGTCTAAACACCACAAGTGTCAGTTTCAAACACAGAAAAAAAATTGATCACAGCAGGATGAGCTCTGAAAAGAGCTTTTCTGGGGCGCTATTATAGCAATAAGATTCAGCTAAGCAAGCTAAGAAGGCAAGAGCCTGACTAATCTGTCCCTAGGAGAACACGTCTGCAGCAGCTGTCCCTATTCTATCTCTAGCAGGCACACGAGTGAGACTAATGGCCGCCGGAGCCTGCCTTATATAAGGGGGGGTGGGGCTCCAGGGCTTAGCATAGCCTGATTGGCTACAATGCGCCTACTGACTGTGATGCAGAGGGTCAAAGTTGACCCTCATAGAGCATTATGGGGCAAATCAAACTTCCGGGAAAGTTCGCCTTCGCCGGCGAAGTCGAACCACCCGATGTTCGCCTGGAACCGTTCGCCGGCGAACCGTTCGGCCCACCTCTAGTCAGTACCCACACACAGCATCTCTGCCTGCAGGCCGTGTGACTGCCTGCCCCAAGACTAAGTCACTCCCCACACGGCATCTCTGCTTGCAGGCTGCTTGACTGCCTTCTCCTCCACCACCAACTGTGTCCAGGACTCCAGGTGGATTCCTGAATTTTAAGGCCGCTGCTAGCAGCGTTCGCTATACTAATTTTTCTGGTGCGTGTACATGCCTGCTTAATTTATCTGGCTGCACTGCAGCTGGCAGCTGCAACAACAAGACTAAAGGCATCTGCATGTGCCAAGTCCTATTCATGATCATTACCTTGCCGCAGTGAAGGGGCTTGCGTAGCACAATGAAGCAATGACCGATGGCTATATGAGTGTCTCAGGGGGGACACACATTGCTTCATTGTGGACAGACCAAATTTGATCAGCTGGACAGTCACTGTTGTTCTATCATTGAGCTATCACAGCCCGGTGACCATATGGGCTTTAAAACCGCCACGGCCTGCACTCTCGCCATGGTGCGCAGCAGTCCAGCACGGCCGTCACTACACAGCTGTTTGCGGTGCGTTACACAGTGAGTTTGGTCTGTCAGTGTGAAGCAGAACTCTAATTACACTACCTGATTGATGTATACACATTCAAGATGTTTTAAAGCACTTAGGGCCTGCAATTTAGCATTCAATGTGATTTCTGCCCTTAAAATGCTGCTTTGCATCAAATCCAGATTTTTCCCTGGGACTTTTGGCGTCTATCCCACTCCGCCATGCCTCCACCAGGTGTTAGACCACTTGAAACATCTTTTCCATCACTTTTCTGGCCAGCATAAGTGTTTCTAGTTTTTAAAGTTCACCTCCCCATTGAAGTCTATTGAACCAAACTTTTGTAAGAGGTTTGCAAACCCGGTTCGCGAACTGTAAATCGGAGGTTCGAGCCATCTCTATTCCTGTCTCCAGAGCACCTACTATTTATACAAATCACGTGTGTTGATATTGGTCAGGGCTTCTGGACTCCCTGGGAAACACCAGCCTGTATGAGATACAACGGTTTAAAAGTGCCTACAAGGGGTGTATCTATACTAACCATTTTTATTGTGTTTTTAAATATGTACTTTGACTTTTAATTGTAAAAGTTTCACCAACTGACCCAGGGGAAAATTCTCGACTGTTGATGGAACATAGGATTGCTAAGATGCTAAAAAAAAGTTGCTGCAATAACACCTGGGCTGCATTAAAAAACATGTTTTCTCACAAAAATTCTAATTTTGATTTTCAAAAAAATTATAATGTCTTTCAAAACAAAAATGATGTTACATTTTACCAGAAGGTGCTTGGACATATATAGCAAATTTTGTGAAAATATTATGTTTGAGGGATTTTTAGTTAACTGGACATACATCAATGCAAATACTTGAAAATTATGAAACTTGGTGTTAAGTCAGAAATCAGTAGGGAAAGTCAATATACATGCAAAGATAAAAAATCATGCAATTCCAATAATTTCTATTCAGCACACAAAGCAGTTACATTGCTGTGAGTATAGATAATATAGATACAATATATAGGAGTGGGACCATGAGCCAGTTTTTAGTATGCACACTATGGAGTGATATCCCGGTGTCTTAAAATTGGGAAAAATTCAATAATGTAAGTATATAGCATTATTTAAAGCAGTAGAATTAGCCATACTATGCCAGGGAAAAAAACACGTATATAAGTAGATAAATACTTGATCTACTTACATAACACATGTATTGTACTGTCCACATTTTGATTTCAGTAAATGTTATATACTAAATGAAGAGAATTCTGTTCCTGGTGGGAACCATGTCTTTTGCCCACAGTTTAGGCTAACTCGTGATGTCATTTTTGTCCTTCAATTTTTTTCTTTTCTCCTCCAATCGCTGAGTCACCTCAGCCTTGCTTGTAAACACAAGTGAGCAGGGTATCAGTTGTCAGATGAAGCAGCAAGGCAAGGAAATAAAGGGAAGAGGAGGAATATATTATAGATATTATAGATAAAAAGAACCCCCAGCATGCAACTTTTTGGCACTGACTACTAAAGGGCCAGTGTTCCTTAAGTACAGTGGCTTGCAAAAGTATTCAGCCCCCTTGAAGTTTTCCACATTTTGTCACATTACTGCCACAAACATGAATACATTTTATTGGAATTCCACGTGAAAGCCCAAAACAAAGTGGTGTACACGTGAGAAGTGGATCGAAAATCATACATGGTTCCAAACATTTTTTACAAATAAATAACTGCAAAGTGGGGTGTGCGTAATTATTCAGCCCCCCCACCCCCCCAGTCAATACTTTGTAGAACCACCTTTTGCTGCAATTACAGCTGCCAGTCTTTTAGGGTATGTCTCTACTAGTGTTGGGCGAACACCTGGATGTTCGGGTTCGAGAACGTTCGCCGAACATGGCCGCGATGTTCGGCATGTTCAGGCCGAACCCCGAACTCCCCGAACATCCCGCTTTTGGGGGCCCTATGGGGTTGCAGGCATAAGGGGGGAGCATGCCCCGATCGCGGGGGGGGGGGGTCGGAAATTCCCCCCACCCCCTCCGCTAGCGCTCCCCCCTCTGCCCACTTCCCCATACAAAAGTTTAAGGAAAGTAAAATAGTACCGGTGGTGAAGTGAGTGAGGAGGAGGAGTCTGGAGAGTGATGCGTTGAGGGAGGCCGGGCAGCGGGCGGTTCAGCGGTAGTACCCTTGTGGTACTTCCGCCCTTTCTCTGACCTCACGTCCTCTGCATACGAGGGTACGCGTCACGCGTACCCTCGTATGCGGCATCACGCAGAGGACGTGAGGTCAGAGAAAGGGCGGAAGTACCACAAGGGTACTACCGCTGAACCGCCCGCTGCCCGGCCTCCATCAACGTGTCACTCTCCGGACTCCTCCTCCTCACTCACTTCACAGTGCCACTGCCAGCCACTACCACCGGTACTATTTTACTTTCCTTAAACTTTTGTATGGGGAAGCGGGCAGAGGGGGGAGCGCTAGCGGAGGGGGTGGGGGGAATTTCTGACCCCCCCGCAATCTGGGCATGCTCCCCCCTTATGCCTGCGACCCCATAGGGGGGCCGTATTCGGCCGAACAGGGGCTCTGTTCAGCCAGGCATTGAGCCGTTCGGGCGAACCCGAACAGTTTGGCCGAACACCACCAGGTGTTCGGCCGAACTCGAACATCACCCGAACAGGGTGATGTTCTGCAGAACCAGAACAGTGGCGAACACTGTTCGCCCAACACTAGTCTCTACCAGCTTTGCACATCTAGAGACTGAAATCCTTGCCCATTCTTCTTTGCAAAACAGCTCCAGCTCAGTCAGATTAGATGGACAGCGTTTGTGAACAGCAGTTTTCAGATCTTGCCACACATTCTTGATTGGATTTAGATCTGGACTTTGGCTGGGCCATTCTAACACATGGATATGTTTTGTTTTAAACCATTCCATTGTTGCCCTGGCTTTATGTTTAGGGTCGTTGTCCTGCTGGAAGGTGAACTTCCACCCCAGTCTCAAGTCTTTTGCAGATTCCAAGAGGTTTTCTTCCAAGAATGCACTGTATTTGGCTTCACCCATCTTCCCATCATCTCTAACCAGCTTCCCTGTCACTGCTGAAGAGAAGCACCGCCAAAGCATGATGCTGCCACCACCATATTTGACAGTGGGGATGGTGTGTTCAGAGTGATGTACAGTGTTAGTTTTCCGCCACACATAGCGTTTTACATTTTGACCAAAAAGTTCCATTTTGGTCTCATCTGACCAGAGCTGTGTCCCCCACATGGCTTGTGGCAAACTGCAAACGGGACTTCTTATGCTTTTCTGTTAACAATGGCTTTCTTCTTGCCACTCTTCCATAAAGGCCAACTTTGTGCAGTGCACGACTAATAGTTGTCCTATGGACAGATTCCCCCACCTGAGCTGTAAATCTCTGCAGCTCATCCAAAGTCACCATGGGCCTCTTGATTGCATTTCTGATCAGCGCTCTCCTTGTTTGGCCTGTGAGTTTAGGTGGACGGCCTTGTGTTGGTAGGTTTACAGTTGTGCCATACTCCTTCCATTTCTGAATGATCGCTTGAACAGTGCTCCATTGGATGTTCAAGGCTTTGGAAATCTTTTGTAGCCTAAGCCTGCTTTAAATTTCTCAGTAACTTTATCCCTGACCTCTCTGGTGTGTTCTTTGGACTTCATGGAGTTGTTGCTCCCAATATTCTCTTAGACAACCTCTGAGGCCGTCACAGAGCAGCTGTATTTGTACTGACATTAGATTACACACAGGTGCACTCTATTTAGTCATTAGCACTCATCAGGCAATGTCTATGGGCTACTGACTGCACTCAGACCAAAAGGGGCTGAATAATTACGCACACCCCACTTTGCAGTTATTTATTTGTAAAAAAAATGTTTGGAATCATATACGATTTTCATTCCACTTCTCATGTGTACAGCATTTTGTATTGGTCTTTCATGTGAAATTCCAATAAAATTGATTCATGTTGGTGGCAGTAATGTGACAAAATGTGGAAAACTTCAAGGGGGGCGAATACTTTTGCAAGCCACTGTATGTGATAACTCCAAATCATAACAGCAGAAAAAAAAAATGAAAGTTTTGAATGCAGGATTAGCATCTTTATCACTTAATACACTCAGACCAGTACTGCTTTAACAGGGCTTGGTGATCAGGCCGCGGGATACTGAAATTAAAAAAGTACCGTAGTAAATATTGCCCCACCTTGACCTTTCCCTAATTGTTTCACTTCTCCTCTACCTAAAAATAACCCTAACCTTACCAGTAGACATGTTTCAATAGCACTACCCTTTATACTTAAATCCCTGTCAATTGCCATTTAACAAAACTGTTAACTTTCACGTAAGCCTAAACCTAATCTGAACCCTTTAAATTATCCTCAACACTATTTTATCTCTTGAGCTATTGTTAAATTTAACCTAATAATGTCAGCAAACCCTAACAGCAAAAACAACTGAACCCTACTTGTAACCTAAGATCTCATTCACATGGATGGATGAACTGCATGGGTAGCACACAGTTCAGCAGCCAGGGATGAAATTCTGCTCCTTTGTTGTACATGCAGCTGAATGGGGCCATCCACACATACAGTCACAATCTGTGTTTTTAGGTCAGTGAAAAAATGTTACATGATATATCTGGGTGTTACCTGCTGCACTCTCAAAAGTTACTGCTGCTCATGCAATATACCACAATCCCATGTGCACAAAAATTGCACATGCAACAGCAGTGGCTGAAAACTGCCTATCAGCCTTGTAGGCGAAAAGGATCCAACACAAACCTCCTATGATCCAAATCTACCACAAGCCTCCTAGTCCATGTAGCTGGGCATCTATAGTGAATGGACAACCAACCTTCCTCATAACATTTTTTTTCAAAAGTAGCATATTTTACTCATTCGTTTTATTGTTTTGATGAAAATGTATCAGCCTGCTATGGTTGCTGGCACCAAATAGTACCCCATGCCAAAAAAAACGACTCTGAAATTACCTCATCCACTTTAGTGTGCTAACAAATATTAAATGATTTGCAGTTGGTTGTTATGGGTTACTGAACATAATTACTCTTAGCACCATTTTATTAAAACATATCAATGTTCACTGATTTAGTCTTTTCAATGAACGCTTCAAGCCGGTTTCTTCTGTCACTTTTGATTACACTGCATAAAACATTAATCAAAGCAGTAGATTATTTATACCAATAGTACCTCTGCCCTACAAATAATAAAAAAAGTGATAAACCACAGTCTAGGTTTTTGTAATGTGAGCTGTATTAGAACAGTTAATCACAAGGAGTGATTTTGAAAATCCACAGCACTGTGCTGGAAATGTTAGACTCTGTTTGAATGTTAAACAGGATCCAGGAGCCACAGTGATATCCGCTAAAGTGAGACGTGAATATCAATTGTGGTTATAATTGCAAACAGCCCAAACATATTGTCATAGTGCACATCTTGTGGAAACATACTCGTCTTGTGTGTCCTGAGTCTTTTTGCTTTTTATTTTCCAACAAATAAACTCTTCTTGATGCTGAAAATATTATTCACATAATTATTTGTTCTTTGACCTTAATAGATTTATTGTTTTACACACAGCCCAAGGGAACCACATTTTATTTTAAAACTAGAAACATAACATATATATATTATGGTTATATTAGAAATATATACATATATATTATGGTTGGTTAGGTTTTCTCAAATGTATAGTACTTAATGTGCACCTGAGCTCAGAAACATCATTGCAAACAGAAGTTATTTCTAAGCTCCTGAGGAGTTGCCTTAGCAACAAAACGTTGGGCGGAGTTGCGGCGTGACGGCAGCGCGAATGTCTGGTCGGACGCGACTAGCGGTATTCGCGTAGGAGCAGTTTTATTTCTTCCAGTCAGCAGTATTAGCCAGTGCTGGTCGTAATGGAAAAAGCTACGCTTACGGATCATTACGCGTAATTTTACGCTATTACGCATTACGAAATTACGCTTACGGCATAGACATTCAATTTCGGTACATGTCTGTAATTACGCATTGCCCTTACGCAATTACGCGTAAGAATACCGTCCATGGATTGGGGGGTCTCGGAAGGGGAGGGGCAGCCAAGCTTTCCCCTCCCCCTCTGAGCCCTTGTCCAATCCAAGGACAAGGGGCTCTTCTCCACCTCCGATGGGCGGTGGAGGTGGAGGCCGCGATTTCCTGGGGGGGGGGGGGGTTCATGGTGGCATCTGGGAGTCCCCTTTAAAAAGGGGTCCCCCAGATGCCCACCCCCCCTCCTTCAAATCAGAAGGAACCCCATTGGTCTGCTAAGGACCAATGGGGCTCCTTGAAACCCAAATACAAAGATGCTTTCGAGAGCTCTGAGCTATATAGCTCAGAGCTCTGTCGGGTGAAGGGACGCTAAGTCCCCGCCGGCTCCGCTGCCCTCCCCGCCTCTCCCACATGTCACCTATATACATGCTGGCACCCATGGGTGCCAGCATGTATATGGGTGACAGGTGTGGGCGGAGTGGACGGCAGGAGCCGGCGGGGACTTAGCGTGTATGCGGCGGCCGGCGGGTGAGCGGCGAGTGACGTCGGGTGCGGTGGTGTTACAAAGTAACAAAGTTGTTACATTGTAATAACTTTGTTACATTGTAACTGATTAGTATATTTCCGAGGATATTGCGTGGGAACTGGCTTTTAAAGGGACAGGTAAGTATTAATGGTTTATTAAGAATATTAAAGGACTTTTTTCATGGTTATGTTTTTTGTTCAATTAAAATACTTTTTCTATGTGTTTGTGTGTTTATTTACTTTTAACTCTTAAAGGAAATGGGTAAGGGGTACAAGTACCTCTATACTCATTTCTCCTGGGAGGGGGGGTGGGCATCTGGGGGACCCCTTTTTAAAGGGGACTCCCAGATGCCACCATGAACCCCCCCCCCCCCCCCCCAGGAAATCGCGGCCTCCACCTTCACCGCCCATCGGAGGTGGAGAAGAGCCCCTTGTCCTTGGATTGGACAAGGGCTCGGAGGGGGAGGGGAAAGCTTGGCTGCCCCTCCCCTTCCGAGACCCCCCAATCCATGGACCATGCAGGCTGGTATAGTCAGGGTGCGGAGCCCCACGCGGCCGGTGCTCCGCATTCTGGCTATCCCAGTCTGCATGGGGGACAAGGGGTTAAAGAGGTCTGGGAGGGGGGACCCCACGTCGGTTTTTTTTTATATTTCCCACACTCAGAACGAAGTAAGTAAAACTCTTCCCACTTGGGGGAATCTATGAAAATAAAACACTATTGTTACCTGTGCAAAAAAAACTGACATTTTCCGCATTTAAAAGACATTTTTGCCCTTGAAACTTAAAAATCGATTTTCTCAAAAACTATAAGGTCTTTTTAAAAAAAAAATTTTCCTCTTATTCCCACTGATCCCCTTAATATACCCTGTGAATTTGGTGTTCCTAAATTTTAAGCAGGCTTTGCTATTAACCGTTAAAGTTGGCGGGTTTTTAAATGTATATATTTTTCCTTTGAAACTTTAACATCGATTTTCTCAAAAACTATAAGGTCTTTTTGAAAAAAAATGTTTTCCTCTTATTCCTTCTGATCTCCTTAATATATTCTCCAAATTTGAGGCTCTTAGCACTTAAGGGGGCTTTGCTATTAACCCTTAAAGTCGGCTGCTTTTTTATATTATACGGGAGCGTAGTATTACGCGATTACGGCACACTGTGTAATTTCAATAGGAGTTTACTGTCTTACGCGTAATTCGTTACGCGTAAAAACGTAACCCACGGTCTACGCGTAATTAATTACGCGTAATACCGTAACCTTACACGTAACGCTTACGGTGCATTTGTAGTGAATTATGATGCGTAATTACGCTAATGCGTAATTTCGGCCCAGCACTGGTATTAGCACTGATAGCGGGAGTGACATCTGTGGACACCGGGTAGACTGTTAGGTGGTCCCTGGGTGCCCTACCTACCCCAGCTAAGTGCACTACTTTGCTTTAAGTGATCCCTAATTGCTCATATTGAGTTGTTACTATCCCATGTTGGGAACACTTATTACTGGATTTTTTTACGTTTTTGCTGATCTTTTTTGCATAAATATGCATATTTTAAAACGAATAAAACTATAAGTAGACTTTTACGCGATGAGGAGTCTCCATTTTTATTACAAACAGCTGATGATGAACTTGAGCCACTGAAGGACCGGACAGAAGGTGCCAGAGAGGCTGTGGGGTGGCCAATACCCCAAATGCGACCTCGGGCCCTTAAGGCCGCACCATCAGGTGAGTCCCCACCTGACGGGGGGTGTGGTATTACCCGTTGATTGTTTTATATCGGAAGACACACAAGCACAAACAGAAGCGCAGCTATTATCTTGTATTTATGTCTATGAGTGGTACACACACTGAATAGCAGCGCTCCACACCTGTTACATGATATAGGACTCTGTAGTGTGTATGTGGTGCTTGTACATGGACTTTTGCACGAAATCTTAACTGACTCACAGTACAATTTCCTTGAGGATTGAGGAGTCCTCTATATGAGTGCAGTTTTCCAAGTGTAATTTTATTCTATATTGTGTATATTGAATACAGCAGCACACTATTGGTTATTTGGTGCTTATACATGGACTTTTGCATGAAATTTTAAATTGATTCACAGCATAAATCTCTTAAAGAGTTGAGTAGTCCCTTATATGAGCGCAGTGTTCCAAGTGTGATTTCCTTTTATACGTTGTATGCTACATCTACCTGCAGGGTGTATTGTAGTATGATGTTAGGCAGGAGTATGCGCAGGTGTTACAGACTGGGCTCTGGGTCAGTCATATGACTATACAGCTTGACCTGTGGTTATTGACCAGACAAGCCTGACAAGTATAGTAGCTGTCATTAATCCTATTTAAGCTGTAACTGTTATTTGGTCTGTATTAATTGTTTTAAGTCTTTCGGATTACAAGTACAATATTAGACCTGGCTGTACATAAGCAGAATATAAGAAGAATAAGGTGCTACATGCTTCTCTTAACAAATAGTAAAAGTGTGTTATTGGGTTCAGGCATGGTAATTTGTAATCCTTTAGGACCCATTTCCACTGTAGCCAAATTGCAACAATTTCCCACAAGCAGGGCAGGGACAAGGTCCTCCAGCACCCAAGGCTGAGATATCAAAGTACACCCCTCCATCCCTCCCACCCCAGACGTTACACACTGATTGCTATTAGAAAGCGATTTTCCCCAGAGCACCCAACATCTTAATCTCTAGTTATCTGGCTTACAGTTACTGCCATGTATACCCTTTTCTTATTTATCTCTGCTTCAAACACAACAGCAGAATGATAGCTGAGTGAGTAGTGTGCCCCCTCCTACATTGCGCCCTGAGGCTGGAGCCTCTCTCCCCTCTGCCTCGGCCCAGCCCTGCCCACAAGCACATTTCCCACATCCAGATGCAGAAATGCAGCCTTTAAAAATCATTAGGCTGCATCTAAATTGCATGCAGGGGAAAAAAGACCCCTGCTGCAGTTTTCCGCACAATGCAGCCGAATCCCTAAAGCCAAGCATGGCCATTCCCATTTGGATGCAAATTCGCATCAGCACAGGAGCCGATTCTGATTCAGGAAGGGACGTGGCACGCCAGTGGAAATCCAGCCCTATAGATGTATTTTGAGAAAAACATCATACTGAGAAACAGCATTTTGTATATACCCTATTAATTTTTTGTTGGGATTTGCAAAACTATTAATGTAGGCCACTATCTCCCTGTTCACGAGACTGGGGTGTGGAGGCAACAAATTGGCCAGAAACTGCCCCAGTTTTAGTTTAACAATGTTATTTAGGTGCAGATAACAGGAAGAAAGGGGCTGTATTGAAGGGAACAACTGGGATGGTTACATTCTCTAGAAACATACGCCCCTTAAAGATGTTCTGATTGTAATTAGAGCTGATGATGTTGCCCAAAAATCAAAAAGTGTGAAAAAACATGCATCATGCATTTCATTGGCTACTTTGGTTTATTGGTCTAAAAGCTTTTATTCTTACCAGATTTAGAAGTGTTGTTATAGGCTTTGCCTTACTTACCTTTGCATGCACCTGAAATATTAAACATTAGCACTAAAATATTATGTCTAAGGAGAAAATTCAACAGGCCAATAAAGAACCAATTCATCCAAGAATAACGTAGTGGGACTAATTATCCTATAATGGGAATGGAGAAGTACACAGCTTTAACATCCAAATATACCATCAATGCATTTCTTGGTACATGCAGTCCCTAAAGGATTGTATGACGATGTGATGTATTTTTAATGAATGAGTGTAAGCTTTGTATGTGGGGTTGTAAAAGGATGTCTATGTACTCTCTGATTTTTTTTACTTGACCCCACAGAATCAAATGTAAAATGTTTGCATAATTATGCATAATTGTGACATCATGCGATGTAAATATGGTTATGCAGAAAATGAATTAAGTATTTTCCAAAAACTTTCGATTACCATTTCGCAATGTAAAATTGTTCACTAGAGATGTCCCGAATGGTTTACCCACGAACGGTTCCAGGCAAACTTTAGGTGGTTCGCGTTCGCCGGCGAAGGCGAACTTTTGCAGAAGTTCGATTGGCCCCATAATGCTCCATTGAGCAGAACTTTGACTCTCTACATCACAGTCAGCAAGCACATTGTCACCAATCAGACTACACTCACTCTTGGAGCCCCCCCCCCCTTATAAAAGGCAAGGTTCTCCTGTCGTTTTACTCACTCTTCTGCCTACAGTAATTAGTTAAGGGACAGCTGCTGACAGACATAGCCGGCCTTTGATATGAGCGACCGGAGCAGTCGCTCAGGGCGCCAGCTTCCAAGGGGGCGCCTATAGCTGGTTACCTATACTGAGGGCACCTACACCTGATTCCTATACTGAGGGCACCTATAGCTTTACTGAGGGCTCCAACACTTGGCTACCTATACTGGAGGCACCTACACCTGGCTACCTATGAAAGGATGGAGACCTTCAACTGACTTCCTATACTGGGGGCACCTATGCTTGGCAACCTAAATTGAGGGCACCTACACATGAGATCCTATACTGGGGGCACCTATACCTGGCTACCTACCTATACTGAGTCTGAGGGCGTTTGTTTTGGGGGGGGGGGGGCGCGGCGCACTGCGGCTATAATGCGTGGTGCAAATTGTCAATGCTGTGCTATCATTCTAAATGGGGGGAAGGTGGATAACTGTCCCACTGATTGTTTTTATTAATATTCCTGAAAGGTTCTACCCTTCATTTTTAAGTGTATTCAGGATAATGCACTCTTTCCATTCCATTCGTGGTTATTAATAGTAATTTTTCTATTATACATATGTGACGTGTTACAGAGATCTGAGCATTTGGTGTGATGTGTCACAACGTCAAAAAGGTTGGGAACCATTGTCCTATGAGATATCTCAGGAGAAAAAGTGAATTGCATATGGGCCTGTGTGTGTGTGTGTGTATGCGTGCGTGTGTGTGTGTATATGCACGTGGGAAGAGGATGAAGGGGGGGCACAAAAATCAGGTTTTGCTCAGGGCGCTGTGAAACCTAAGGCTGGCCCTGCTGACAGACTCTGCTAGGGAGAGTTTAATTAGACTTTTGTAGGCATGTTACTAGCTGATTGTTATTCCCTTATCCCTCTCTCCCTCCTCCCGGCGGGACTCATCTTCCAGGGAATTGTAGTATTTCAAAAGCCAGCTTACATATTGTGGCTGGGAATTGAACCCAGGTTGCAGTGTGTGGTAGGTAACTCACTTAACCACTATACCACCAACAACACTACATGCTGAAGCCAGCCTAGCATGTACTATTATGATCAATCCAAGAGAAAAATTAGCTTGCTTAAGGATTTGTAGCATGAAAAGCCAACTCACATTTGGCTGGGAATTGAACTCAGGCTGGGCTGGGAATTGAACCCAGGTCTCAGTGTGTGGTAGGTAACTCACTTAACCACTACACCACCAACAACACTACATGCTGAAGCCAGCCTAGCATGTACCATTATGATCAATCCAAGAGAAAAATGTGCTTGCTTAAGGATTTGTAGCATGTCAAAAGCCAACTCACATTGGCTGGGAATAGAACCCAGGCCTACCGCTCTGTAGGCTGCTATCCTAACCATTATACCACTAACACTACATGCTGAAACTTCTTGGAGCAGACTTACTTCCTCCCTCCAAAAGACACACATACGTCCCCATAAAATCATTCAACAGCAACTGCATGCACAGTCTTTGTGGTACACAGTCTGTGTGGCACGTCAACCTTGCAGTTAACAGCCAAACGCACTAGTTTGGCTGTTAACTGCAAGGTTGGTGGTTCAAGTTCACCCAGGCATGGCCTGGCCTTTTGCGTTCAATAGTTGTCTGAAGAAAACCCCAGATAGACAGGTAGATTCATCTCTCTCTCTCTCTCTCTAGTGGGGATGGTCACCGCTTTCCACGGAATTGTATTTTTCCGCAATTTTAGGCGGAAATTGGTCATTCCGTTCTGTTTGGTCGGAACGGAATTGCTTTTTTAATCTGGCGGAATTCCGGAATGGCCTGTGAAATTCTGCCGGTATTCGTTGATCCGTTAAGATGAAAATTCACTTCAATAGCATCAAGTCCTAGAGAGAGAGAGAGAGAGAGAGAGAGAGAGCTCATTTTTCTCTTGGGTATATCACAATGGTACATGCTAGGCTGGCTTCAGCAAGTAGTGTTGTTGGTGGTATAGTGGTTAAGTGAGTTACCTACCACACACTGAGACTTGGGTGCAATTCCCAGCCACGGTATGTAAGATGGCATTTGAAATAGTACAATTCCGTGGATTAAGCAAGCTAATTTTTCTCTTTGATATATCATAATGGTACATGCTAGACTGGCTTCAGCATGTAGTGTTGTTGGTGGTATAATGGTTAAGTGAGTTACCTACCACACACTGAGACCTGGGTTCAATTCCCAGCCATGGTATGTAAGCTGGCTTTTGAAATAGTACAATTCCATGGATAAAGCAAGCTCATTTTTCTCTTGGATTGATCATAATGGTACATGCTAGGCTGGCTTCAGCATGTGGTGTTGGTGGTGTAGTGGTTAAGTGAGTTACGTATCACACACTGAGACCTGGGTTCAATTCCCAGCCCAGCCTGGGTTCAATTCCTAGCCAATGTGAGTTGGCTTTTGACATGCTACAAATCCTTAAGCAACCTAATTTTTCTCTTGGATTGATCATAATGGTACATGCTAGGCTGGCTTCAGCAGGTAGTGTTGGTGGTGGTATAGTTGTTAAGTGAGTTACGTACCACACACTGAGACCTGGGTTAAATTCCCAGCCATGGTATGTAAGCTGCCTTTTGAAACACTACAATTGCCTGGAAGATGAGACCCTCCTCCCTCCGGGAGGAGGGAGGGAGGGAGAAAGGTATTCCTGATGTCATAAAGCAGTGTAGGCCTGCAATTGAACATTCAATGAGACTTATGACCTTAAAACACTGCTTTGTATTAAATCCAGATTTTTTTCTGGGACTTTTGATGTGTATTTTACTCAACCATGTCTTCCTTCAGGTATTAGACCCCTTGAAACATCTTTTCTATCATTTTTCCAGTCAGCAGAAATTTTTCTAAATTTTTATGTTTGCCTCCCCATTGAAGTCTATTGCAGTTTGCGAAAGTTTGCGCGAACCGAACCTTCTGCAAAAGTTTGCGAACGCTGCTCGCGAACCGAAAATCGGAGGTTCGCGACATCTCTATTGTTCACCTTTGAAACACATTGCAGTTTGGAGTGCATCATATCTAAATTAAAACTGTTTTCAAAATTGACTGACTGTGTCTTCGCTTGCCACTGGAGCTGATGGATCCACCTCTACCTCCATTTTAACTGGATTTTAGTGTATTTTAGACCCATCTAGGTTTAGAGGGCAAAAACCAGGAAAAAACAATTATACTAAACCTGGTGCACCCGTGGTCCAGGAGCATCATGTAGATGTTCTTCCACAATTATTGTGTCCCGATTGTACTTCATGTGTCCTCTGTGTCCCCATGCGTTCTCCTATGTCCTCATATGTGTCCATCTGTCCCTCATGTGTGTCCTTTTGTCCCCTCATATGTGTACTTCTGTCCCCCATGTGTAGCCTTCACTCTCTCATGTGTGCCCTCCGCTCCCCCATGTATTTCCTCTGCTCCCCTATGTGTGCCTTCCACTCCCCCATGTGTCCCTCCTGCTATCCATGTACAGCTACAAGCAGCGGCAGCATGGCTCACCTGATCCATTGACTCCAGTTGTGATCAGAGACCCCTCCTCTTCCGCACTGCTCCCCTAGTGTTGCCTTCTGCTTATTATGTCATCCTTTTCTAGAATTTATTGTCGCATTATGGAAACAAAATGGTGACCAGATTTTAAAAGAGAAGAGGAGAAGTGTTTTTAAAAAACAAAAAGTAAAATACTCAATTAAACTGATTCTCAAATGTAATTATCCAGTTTCTACCAATGACTTGTCAAAATAGTTTAATGTGTTAAACCTAATTCTTTTTTTTTCATGATCAATTATAGAAAATTGCAGGCAGAAAGCATTTGTTATATCATTATATTGACTATGCTTTGAAATTGCATTGTGAAGAGGGTGTAGCTGTCCTCATTGTTTGCCCTCTTTTTTCCTTGACTCGTTCTGGAACAAAGTTCTTTTCATTCTGATTTCTTGGAGCCGTTAGTAGTTCAGATCAAATATGATCAGAAATTTCCCAAATGGATCACAGCATTAAGGAGATTTGTCTGTATCCCTTTTTTTTTATTCCAATATCTTTTATTTTAGCACAATAGAAATCCTTTTTTCCTGTCTGTTTGTCTTTGAGCATTGTATTTTGGCATTTGTGGATCTAATACACATTCACACTCTGATGGGATTTATTTAATGTTTCACCAGGAAAGAGTCATTGAAATTTTCATCTCGTTTTGGAGTGTGTCCTCAGAATACTTATTAAGCAAGGGGGCTCGATTATGAAAGAAATACAAAAGCCTTTGCTGCTATATAGTAACATGGAAGGCTGAGCTGGAAAACAAAGCCCTTTCAATTAAAATATATTTAATGCATTTGGGCTCAAAGCTGTTTTTGTTTCACAAATTCATTGATGCTCATATGATGATTGAGAGATGTCCAATTTAAAAACAGATTATGGTAATTATTTCTACCCGGGAGTCTTTTTATGCTAAGAGACCAAAGTTGCACTTTATATCATTTCTTTGATAACATATATTTAATCATGCTGTGTTTCATCTAATCTTCAGATTAAAATATTAAAACAATAAAGAAGTGCAGTGAAGAATTACATCTCTTGTGTGGTTTCAGTTACATTCATGTGGATGTCTGCTGTGCACCTTTCTGGGATTACTGAGCCTTCTAAGAACATCTTAAAGGCGGCCGGTCATTAAAATTCACACTTCTCGCCAATCGATAGTGCATATGTCAGCCTTTCCGAATCACATTATTATTTTGATAAGAAAAGATGCCTCTGTCCTGACATGAATATAAAAAACTACTTCACAGTTTACTGTCATAGACAGCTGCCTAGGCAAGAGACAGGCACGGGGCCCCAGAGCCTGTAGGAGCCCACAAGATTTCTGCCCCCTCTCCAGCTATGGTGACCCTATTCATGCCTGCAGGGAATGAGAAAGAGAAGAAGTCCAGAGCATAGAGCACAGTGCTGCCTCCTGTGTCCTGTTGCTATGTGTACATTCTGCATATGTAGGGTAAAAGAGAAGCGGAATAATGGGGACCCCAGCAATGCTTTTGGGGATAATGATGGATACCTAATGATATTGTGTGGCTGAAAGGGATGGGGTTGGGCCTGGATGGGATGGGGGGAGCTCGACGTTACTTTTGCCCCGGGCCTCATTGTAGCTAGAACCAGCCCAGGCAAGGGATCACATGACCACCGGCTCCCAGGCAGGGACTTTAACAGAACATAGAATATGGGGTAGATTTCTCAAGAACGAACAATAAAATCTAGAGCTAAACTGGAGCAGTTTCTCAAAATAAGCAATCAGATTTCAGCTTTTAACCCTTTCGGGTCCAAGGACGTTAGAGTTACGCCCTCTGTGTGGCTGCCTGCTGATGACAGAATGTAACACTAACGTCCTTGAAGTTCTGCCACTCCCAACACGATCACACACACCGGAGAGAGGAGATTAAGCTGTCATATGACAGCTGACATCTCCCCTCACTGATCAGGAGCCATGACCTTTGGCTCCTGATCACATGATCACTACGATTGCCGCCGATCATAGTGATCACTGAAGCGGAGGCAGCTGAAAAGGAAGAAGAAGACCCACTTACCTTCCTAACATTCGTTATCGTCACTCTCCCACCATTCTGCCTGGCATACATCCTCGCTCTGTCGCTAAGTTCCGGGTCCCGGCTTGATAACGTCATCAAGCTGGGACCCAGAACTTAGCAGTAGAGCGAGGCTGCATGTTGGGGAGAGAGGAGACAGGGAGAGCTGCTCATCGCAGGACCCAGGGAGGTCAGTAATGGAGACTACCTGCACTGGGGACACTTAACTATATGGGGGACACCCATGCCTGACTATCTATACAGGGGATACCTATCCCTGGCTATCTAAATTGGGAAAATTGCAACGATTCTGAATGATTGCACAGGGAATAAACAGTAGCAACAAGTGAGTCAGATTTGACCCAATCAGCCCTAATTTTGCCAATTAATAGGTAAGTAGATTACTACCATATATCACCCCCACAGCATATGTTTAATGCTCAGTGCGTACCTGTAGATTGCAGCCCATATATGCCATCAGGGTTGCTCGGACACCCCTTTTTAAAATCCGAATTGATCCGGATAGCTAAAAATCCGGATTGGATATCCAAATCCGAACGTTCCGGTTTCTGCATAGATGCGGATATATGAATGCATTATCCGGGAAATCCGAATTAATTTGGATATCCGGATAGAAAACCGGAAGTGGCCTTTAAATTGCTTTCAAAACATTTTTTAAAGTAAATATTACATGAAGCATCATTTTTTTTTAAGAGAAATACAAATTGATTATGTGGGGAGTTAAAATACAAAAAAAAAATGGCTGTAAATTAACATCAGGACTAGGTTCCAGACAGCGGTCGTGCAGCCCATTGGGCTTGATTTACAAAACGGTGCTAACTTTAGCACTGGCCCACAGCACGTCTAAACTCAGTTGAAATGTGAGAAGTAGTGATCGTGCGCAAAGTAGCGCACGCAAAGTTTTGCGCGCGCACTGCACAGAGCGCAGGGCGCTCCGCGCGAAGTGCCCATTA
Organism: Hyperolius riggenbachi; assembly: GCF_040937935.1. NCBI lineage: Eukaryota > Metazoa > Chordata > Amphibia > Anura > Hyperoliidae > Hyperolius > Hyperolius riggenbachi. Next base: position 108,696,900 of record NC_090651.1, read on the forward strand.
AAGCCTATGGGACTTAGCGCGCGCATAGAATTTTGCGCACGTAAAACTTTGCGCGCAAAACTTTGCGCGCGATCTGATTGAGAAATCCGGTGCTAACCTACTTAGCACCCTGGTTAGCGCGCCTTAAGACTTTAGACGTGCTAAGTAGGTTAGCACCTCTTAGTAAATCAAGCCCATTATGTCCAAAGTCCAACTGCACAACTGGGACATGACAGTTTTCAGCTCAGACAACTTAAAAAAATTAAACATTTTTTTTTAATAAAATACAGCTATTGTAGTGGCGTAATAGCTGGTGGCAGTGGCAAGCTATTGTAGTGGCGTAATAGTTGGTGGCAGTGGCAGACTGGCAGTGGCAGCAGAAGATATAGTTCTGTGTGGACTCTTGTGGTGATGGGTACCACAGACAGGAGCAGCAGGAGGAGTAGGTAGATGCAGCTATTGTAGTGGCGTAATAGCTGGTAGTGGCAGTGGCAGACTGGCAGCAGAAGATATAGTTCTGTGTAGACCCTGGTGGTGGTGGGTACCACAGACAGGAGCAGCAGGAGGAGTAGGTAGATGCAGCTATTATAGTGGCATAGTAGCTGGTAGTGGCAGTGGCAGACTGGCAGCAGAAGATAGAGGGAGTGCAGAATTATTAGGCAAGTTGTATTTTTGAGGAATAATTTTATTATTGAACAACAACCATGTTCTCAATGAACCCAAAAAACTCATTAATATCAAAGCTGAATATTTTTGAAAGTAGTTTTTAGTTTGTTTTTAGTTTTAGCTATTTTAGGGGGATATCTGTGTGTGCAGGTGACTATTACTGTGCATAATTATTAGGCAACTTAACAAAAAACAAATATATATCCATTTCAATTATTTATTTTTACCAGTGAAACCAATATAACATCTCAACATTCACAAATATACATTTCTGACATTCAAAAACAAAACAAAAACAAATCAGTGACCAATATAGCCACCTTTCTTTGCAAGGACACTCAAAAACCTGCCATCCATGGATTCTGTCAGTGTTTTGATCTGTTCACCATCAACATTGCGTGCAGCAGCAACCACAGCCTCCCAGACACTGTTCAGAGAGGTGTACTGTTTTCCCTCCTTGTAAATCTCACATTTTATGATGGACCACAGGTTCTCAATTGGGTTCAGGTCTGGTGAACAAGGAGGCCATGTCATTAGTTTTTCTTCTTTTATACCCTTTCTTGCCAGCCACGCTGTGGAGTACTTGGACGCGTGTGATGGAGCATTGTCCTGCATGAAAATCATGTTTTTCTTGAAGGATGCAGACTTCTTCCTGTACCACTGCTTGAAGAAGGTGTCTTCCAGAAACTGGCAGTAGGACTGGGAGTTGAGCTTGACTCCATCCTCAACCCGAAAAGGCCCCACAAGCTCATCTTTGATGATACCAGCCCAAACCAGTTCTCCACCTCCACCTTACTGGCGTCTGAGTCGGACTGGAGCTCTCTGCCCTTTACCAATCCAGCCACGGGCCCAACCATCTGGCCCATGAAGACTCACTCTCATTTCATCAGTCCATAAAACCTTAGAAAAATCAGTCTTGAGATATTTCTTGGCCCAGTCTTGACGTTTCAGCTTGTGTGTCTTGTTCAGTGGTGGTCGTCTTTCAGCCTTTCTTACCTTGGCCATGTCTCTGAGTATTGCACACCTTGTGCTTTTGGGCACTCCAGTGATGTTGCAGCTCTGAAATATGGCCAAACTGGTGGCAAGTGGCATCCTGGCAGCTGCACGCTTGACTTTTCTCAGTTCATGGGCAGTTATTTTGCACCTTGGTTTTTCCACACGCTTCTTGCGACCCTGTTGACTATTTTGAATGAAACGCTTGATTGTTCGATGATCAAGCTTCAGAAGCTTTGCAATTTTAAGAGTGCTGCATCCCTCTGCAAGATATCTCACTATTTTTGACTTTTCTGAGCCTGTCAAGTCCTTCTTTTGACCCATTTTGCCAAAGGAAAGGAAGTTGCCTAATAATTATGCACACCTGATATAGGGTGTTGATGTCATTAGACCACACCCCTTCTCATTACAGAGATGCACATCACCTAATATGCTTAATTGGTAGTAGGCTTTCGAGCCTATACAGCTTGGAGTAAGACAACATGCATAAAGAGGATGATGTGGTCAAAATACTCATTTGCCTAATAATTCTGCACTCCCTGTATAGTTCTGTGTGGACCCTGGTGGTGTTGGGTACCACAGACAGGAGCAGCAGGAGGAGTAGATAGATGCAGCTATTGTATGGGCATAATAGCTGGTAGTGGCAGCAGAAGATATAGTTTTCTGTGGTGGTGGTGGTGGGTACCACAGACAGGAGCAGCAGGAGGAGTAGGTAGATGCAGCTATTGTAGTGGCGTAATAGCTGGTAGTGGCAGTGGCAGACTGGCAGCAGAAGATATAGTTCTGTGTAGACCCTGGTGGTGGTGGGTACCACAGACAGGAGCAGCAGGAGGAGTAGGTAGATGCAGCTATTTTAGTGGCATAATAGCTGGTAGTGGCAGCAGAAGATATAGTTCTCTGTGGACCCTGGTGGTGGTGGGTACCACAGACAGGAGAAGCAGCAGCTATTGTAGTGGAATAATAGCTGGTAGTGGCAGCAGAAGATATAGTTCTGTGTGGACCCTGGTTGTGGTGGGTACCACAGACAGGAGCAGCAGGAGGAGTAGGTAGATGCAGCTATTGTAGCGGTGTAGTAGCTGGTGGCAGTGGCAGACTGGCAGCAGAAGATATAGTTCTGTGTGGACCCAGGTGGTAGTGGGTACCACAGACAGGAGCAGCAGGAAGAGTGGGTAGATGCACCCTGTTGGTGAGAGCAGCACAGGCAGCAGGAGACAGGAGGAGGAGAAGGAGTGTAACGTGTGGCAGGCAGCATAGATATTCCACCATGGCACCTAGTGTTGGTACCACGGCACAGTTGTAACATTAAAAAGGAGAGGTTCCAGGAAGCGGTCATACTGCCACAGTTGGGGCCTCCCCACAACTAGGACAGCACAGTTGTCAGCCCAGACACCTCCAAAAAATTACACAGTAATTGAGTTTAGATAGTTCCCCATGGCACCTAGTGTTGGTACCACGGCACAGTTAAAACATTAAAAAGGAGAGGTTCCAGGAAGCGGTCATACTGCCGCAGTTGGGGCCTCCCCACAACTCGGACAGCACAGTTATCAGTCCAGACACCTCCAAAAAAATTACACAGCAATTGTGTTTAGATAGTTCACCATGGCACCTAGTGTTGGTACCACGGCTGTAAACATTTTTTGAACAAGGCTTATTAGTCAAGACGGAGCCAGGAGGTTGTGGTGGTAAAGGGTGGTAAGGCAGGCATAGTGATTTCCAGCCACTTCATGTCCCCTCTTGCCAACAACAGGGGCCAGGAATTCACCAACCACCCAAGCTAGGTTTATTTTCAGAAAGTCAGTCTGTCCAAAGGCTGGGTGGTCAGACAAGAGCGTTTCTCGGTGATCACGCCACCGGCCGCACTGAAGCACCTCTCGGACAGCACGCTGAAGGGGGGGCAACCAAGGACTTCCAGGGTATACTGCGCCAGCTCGCTCCAAATATCCAGGTGTTTGACCCATTAATCCAAGGGGTCCACAGGGGTGTCGCTGTCAAGCCCACTGTAGGACCCCATGTAGTCTGCCACCATCCAGATCAGGCGCTGGTTCTGGCTTTGAGAGCCAGATGCTGCTGCAGGCACCTCCTCAGTCAGCAGCTGTACCGCCGTGGCGTAGAGCGCCTTTGTCAGAGACATCAGGTTTGTTGGGTGCCTGCTACTGCTGGACGCAGGCACCTGCTGCTGTGCTGGCTGGACTGTGACAGCAGGGGGGGTGGAAGTCTGGGGGAAGGCTTCCTCCAAGTGCCGAACCAGTGACCGCTGCAAATCCCTCATTTGGTACACAGGGTCTCCTCCTGCAGGCAGGAACTGAGCCAGCTTACCCTTCAGCCATGGGTCTAGCATCAGGGTGATCTAGATGTCCTCCGGTGCACGCATTTGCTTCACCCTTGGGTCACTGCGCAGGCACTGCAGCATGTGCGCTGCCATAGAGAAGAGGGATGCCATCTCTGCTGACACATCATCGGCAGTGCTGTCCTCCTCCTCTGATTCCTGAGCCTCCTCCTGCTCTCTCCACCCCTGCACCACTGCAGCTGCACTCGGCTGTGCCCCCTCATCTTCAAGGTCAGGGACCTCCAACTCCTCAACCTCCTCCTCCTGCCACACAGAGGTGGACTGTGCAGGTGGCTGCTGCTCCTGCTGGATTAGGGCTGTCTCTTCCACTTCCAGCAGAGCATAGAGGGCCTTGTCCAGCATGCACACCATGGTCACCCACTCACACAGTGACGCACGGTCCCGGCTGACCATGTTGGTGGCCTCCAGGAAGGGTGCCAGCACCATGCACACCAGCTGCATTTTTCCCCACTCAGCACTGAGGATGATGTCGGGGAGGTGGGTGGTGCCGGTCCCGGACAAGGTGGTGTCCGAGGTGGCATTGGCCAGGTACTGGTTGACAGCCTGCCTCTGTTCAACCAGACATTCCAAAATGGCCATGGTGGAATTCCAGCATGTTGAAACGTCTATGATGAGACAGTGCCATGGGAGGTTCAGCTCCAGCTCCTCGGCTTCCAGGGACGCTGTGGCACCACCCGCGTGGCGAAAATGACCTAAGGTTCGCTTTGCCGCTTCCAAAAGAGTGTCCATCCCCTGGTAGGTGTGCAGGAATTTCTGCACCACCAGGTTCAGGACGTGGGACAGACAGGGGATGTGGGTCAGGTTTCCCCCGTGGATGGCAGCAACCAGGTTGGCCCCATTGTCGGACACCGCCTCTCTGAACTTCAGGCCTCTGGGGGTCAGCCAACTCCTCTCCTGCTCTCGGAGTTTGTCCAGGACGTGGTCTGCCATCAGTCTGTGCTTCCCCAGGCTGACCATCTCCAGCAGCGCTTGGCAGTGGCGGGTCTTCACACTGCTGCTGAGGCGGGGGTGTTTGAAGGCGGGTTTGCCGGAGGATGGAACCGGATCAGAGGAACCTGCTGCACTTCCCCTGAACCTGCTGTGGGGTGGCACCACCCACTGTAATGCTGCTGTGCCCAATGCTGCTGCAGCCTCCACACCCCCTTCCTCCAAACTGACCCAGTGCGCGGTGAAAGAAAGGTACCAGACTGTCCCAAACCGGCTTGACCATGAGTCCATAGTCACATGGACCCGCTCACCCACCGCATGGTCTAGGCCACATTGCACATTGGCCATCGCGAAGCAGTGCAGTACTGGGATGGCCGTATGTGCAAAATAGTGTCGGCTTGGAATTGGCCAATCCGACGCTGCACACTGCACAAACGAGTACAAGAGGAGCTGGGAGGACATGGCCCGTGCAAGCAGGCCATTCAGCTGGCGGATGCGACGGGTGTCGGGAGGCTGAGCCCTGACCACAAAGGACTCACTCAGCAGGGTCTGGTGTCTTTTTGGCTTGCACGGAAAGCTGAGGAGGGAGCAGAAGAGACCACTGAGGACTAGCTGCCTGAACAGGCATCAGTGTTGGCAGAAGTGGCAAAGGGGGTTCTGGTGGTGGTTTTTGTCTGTCCACTGCCAGCACCAGCTTCCTTCAGCCTCTTGAACTCCTCATTCTCATGGTAATGTTTTTTTGCAAGATGGTTGATGAAGCTGGAGGTGCGGTAGTTGGAGGGGTTACAACCTCTGCTCAGCTTCACCTGGCACACATTGCAAGTCACAAACTGGCTGTCCACTGAGGGCAGATCAAAAAACTGCCAGATTGGGGATAACATTTTTCCCTTACGCCCTGAATGGGCTGCTGCTGATGTTTTTCTCCCTGCGGTGGTTGGGGCCTGGGGTTGAGTGGTGCGGCTGGTGGTAGCGGCAAAAAATGAAGCAGCAGGCTGTGGGTCCCACATTCCACACCCACTGCTGCTCTTGCCAATTTCAGCGATGCTGATTCTCCATGCCAGACCCACCGATGCATCCGCCTCCTCAGACTCAGAGCTAACATCCCCCTCCTGTGGATGGTACTCATGGTCCTTCATCTTGTCATCATTATCAGCATCATACTCCCCCTCCTCAAACAACTGCTGGGATGTTGATGACCCCCCAACGTCCTCTTCTGCTGACACATCAGGCAAGGCCCCACCCCCCAACAATCACTGTCATCATCTGTGACTTCTCCAAATAGCCCATTGCATCCAGAATATCTTCCTCAAAGTCAGTGGTAACAGCCCTGATTGTGCTCACAGTGCCTGGAGTAAAGAGCGCGCTGACTGAGGGTAGGCTGCCCGCTGGGGTCAACATGATGACCGACGAGTCCCCATGCACTGCTGGGTGGCTGCTGCTGCTCCTGCAAACAGGAGTGCTGGTGGGGGTGGAGGTCTCTCTTGTAGAGCTGGTGGTGGCCTGCTCATCCACCATCAGCTGCATCACGGGCTCGGCATCTTTCTCCTCCAATTTGCACCACTGACCCTGCTGAAAAATGGCCACTAACGCTGCTGCGCCTCTGCAGCGTGACACCCCCTAACAGCTGGGCACCCAGTGCATCCACAACCAGTGGCTAGCGGCTGAATGGACACTGATGCGGCAGAACTGCTGATGGTGCCAGCAATGTTCCCTCTCTTCTTGGCCTTGCTGCCCTTCCCCCGGCTGCCAGTGCCAGCAGACATAGTACAAGTTAGTGTGATGATGATGTCACCAGATGGATGTGGGGTACTTGTACTTATTGAAATCGTCGAAATCGGTGTTGGACTTTAATGAATCAGCACGGAGTGACAGACAGCAGAGTAGAAGGCAGTGCACACTAACTGTCTACCTGTCAAACACTGACACTCAGCACAGCAGCACTGCAGTAATCTGCAGTAAGTTAACACAGTACTACTCTAACAACTAACTAGCACTGTAGTACTAAATAACTACACAATAACACAGTAATCCTATTACCTAACCTATACTGTAGCTAAGGCTAATAGCACAGGCCTGACCTGTGTGCACAACAGCACACACAGACACAGACAGGACCTAACTAGCAGAGCTGCTGTGGCACAGAGACTGTCACACACACTAACTAATATCAAAATACAAGCTAGCTAACTAAACAACAATAAAAGAGTGGTATAGTACAGGTGTTTATGTGCAAAAATCCTAGGTTTTCTCACAGCATAAAGCACTTGCTTAGCCAAACAGCACTGAAGATGTCTCTCAGTGAGCAGTCACAAGCAAGGACAATATTGCTGTCACAATATGGCCGCCGCTTTATATACAGGAGGGGCTGGCCAGGGTTCTCTGTGATTGGTTGCTAGGGCTTCTGCTGGGAGCCCTCTGATTGGCTGAATGACATCATGGACATTATCTCCGTGGTTAAGCTATCCGGATTCGGATATCCGACCCGCTTTCTGTTCCAACCAGACACAACCCGGCACCTGACTGATGGCTGGCATGTGGGGAATCAGCTGCAACACTGTGTTTGCAGCTGATTCCCCACATGCCAGCCATCAGTCAGGTCCCGGGTTGTGTCTGGTTGGAACAGATACCCCTAAACTAAATACATTTATGCAAGGTCTTTCAAGACTATATATTTTTTTTTGATTAAGATATTCTTTATGCTTTGCAAAGGCCTGACGAAGGGTTAACAACCCAAAACGGACTAGTGTCGTCGCCTGAACTAAATAACCTTTGAAATAGTTTTTTTTATCAAACAAAGCACACAGTGTCTATGATCTGCTCTACACATTGATTTTCTATGTCTGTACCACGAAACATTTTTATTGCTGTTCACAAAAAGACTTTTTTACCTTTTTGAAGAAAAAATATTTTTTTAATATAATAAAGTGTGAAACTAAATCTTTAGAAGCAGGTTGCTGATTTGTGGCTTCACTTTTTTCAAATCGATCTTCCTATACAGAAATTAAGGTAATTAGACAGCGGTTTCGTTGTCTAACAGTCTCCCAGCGGTGATCGCCGCTGGGAGGCTGAAGGCGGAGCAGAGCACCACCTACCTAGCGGAGATGCGCGCACTGATGATCTCCTGCAAAGAGAGCCCCAAGGACCGTATGCCCATCGGCATTATGTGGTCAGCAATAGGTTAATGGGTAGACGTGCTGTCTGAGTGTATCTTTTAGCTGTGTGGACCTCATGGGCCAGCAGCTTGATGCCTCATGTACTGCATACACCATTTGACACACGTCTGCTTTACCCAACCCCCTATAGATTTGTGTCTCATAGTACTGATATGTACTTTATTCAATCAATAACTGTGCATGTTTTCAGGGCCAGCTACACCCCACCTCTGACATACTGCAGTGAATTGCAAATGGGGGGGATCAGCAAAGACACCCGCCTGTATACAGTCTACCTCATGTTTGCTGTTTTTATGTTATTTTAACATTTGTATATGTAAATGATATATGGTAGTAATCTACTTACCTATTAATTGGCACAATTAGGGCTGATTGGGACAAATCTGGCTCATGTGTTGCTACTATCTAAATTGGGGACATCTAAACCAGGCAAACTGCTCTGGTCCCCAAGAGGGGTTAAATGGCTAGTCCCAAAGGAGTTAAAAGAAGCAAATAAATCTAATGTATTGCTCCAAGACAGGGGTGTCAAACTCACACAAGGGGTTTATTAAAGTATAACAATGTAGGTTTAGTAAACATTTCCTGCTGTGATTGCATTTTGCCTTTTCTTGGAGAATTTAATGTTTTTCTTGAAAGGTATATTTAGCATACTTAGCTCCATTTTTGCTGTCAAAATGCTGATGGATATCGCATTTCCTGACCACTGACACTGCCTCATTGCACAAAATATAAACTAATTTGTGATTTCCAAGCACAAACATAGTCACTTTACCATTCCATTTAAATTTTTCTTGGATAGATAGTTGATATTTTTCTCCGCCCACTGAAAAACCAGCTGTCAACTGCTGTAGTAGAAACACTGCACTCTAGCGGCGGGAGGACACTTTGCGAGTACCAAAATCAAAGTGCATTGTGAGAAATTTCATTTATGGACATTGGCTTCAATTCATCAAAGGGTGTTCGATAACAAAATCCCAGTCCTTAAAATACCGCATTCGGTATTTTACACTTCACTGTGCTAATTCATCAATATTTTTACATGTGTGGTAGAGGTTCGTTAAGTTACCGAAGTACTACGGCTTCAGTTCATCAAAGGCTGTTAGATAACAGCAGAGTGGTGCAGAGCAGCTTGGAATGTCTCTGTGTTGTTACAAGCTGATAACAATAGAAGGCATCCAGACATCCCTTTATGTAAACTTGTTATATTTACTGTTACTTATACTGCCTCTGCTGCTCTGAATCTGTCCATCAGTGTTTCTTAACATTTTACTTATTTGCCACAACGTAGATAAACTTCCTGGAGACATTACAAATGCCATGCTTGGTGATTTCACCACTTGCATCTTTGCATATTCAAACAGGGACTCAAAGGGTTAAACGACCGAAGGACATCTGGGGATATCTTTAGTCCCGTTCTCTCTGCTCACTGCCTGGGGGTCTGAAAGCTTGTGTGGAGAAGCCTGTGACCTATCAGCACCTATCAGCGGCACTTGCAGGAGAACAGGGGCTGTTTCTATTTGCTGCCTGCTCCTGCTAATCATTAAAACATTCACACAGAAGGCTTTCGAAGCCTGTAACCACAGGGGAGAGCTGGAGATAAACACCGAATGTGCTAGCGAATGTGGTAACCTTGATGAATTAACATTTACTGACATGTGTTGAGCACAAGTCGGTAATTTATCTCATTGCTCTGTCATTTCAGCTTCTCATTCAGTAACAGCTTTGATGAATTAACATTTTCTTAAGTGCTCCGTTAACTCAGCTGTTTTCAGCATTACCGAATGCGGTAATGCTTGATGAATTGAAGCCATTGTGCACTTTAAGTTAGCATGGACCATAATTGATAATTGAGACAATTAAGCACATTTGATGCCCTTGCAGGCCACATAAAATGACTAGGCGGGCTAAATTTGGGCTGCAGGCCTTGAGTTGCTTTGCTTTAAGCAATGACTCTGCTTTTGCTCCAGTTTTCTTGCACCTCATGGTGAGGGAAAAAAGGTTGCAGAATAAACAAATTACCCCACTCAGGAGTGGAAATAGGAAGAAATGTAGGATTCAAACTTTAAAGAAATTTAATCAGCATGATCTAATTGGAATTCAGGTTTCTTGCATTGAAGTCTATGGTGCTGTTTTTACAGGAGAACTACCCCAAAATCACTATGGAAGTCAGAGGCATCTGTAAGAACAATGGAGGAAGAGGGTGCAAAATCTCCAACACTTAGGGCTCGATTCACAAAGCGGTGCTAACCCAGTTAGAGACTTTAGGCGTGATAACCATTGCATCACGCTGGTGAAAAGCCAGTTTAGGCGTGATAAGTTTAGGTGTGATAAGTTTAGGTGTGATAAGTGTAGGCATGCTAAGTTTAGATAAGTGTAGATAGCGTGCAAAGTCCCGCACGCAAAGCAGCGCCATTAAACTCTATGCAAAGTGCACCAGACTTTGCTAGCGCAAAACTTTTGATCAGCTGTGCACTGCGGTGTTAACGCAGTTGGTGCTTAAACTTATCATGCCTAAACTTATCACACCTAAACTTATCACGCCTAAACTTATCACACCTAAACTTATCACACCTAAACTTATCATGCCTAAACTGAGTTTAGGCGTGATAAATGGCTTTTCACCAGCGTGCTAACTGTTAGCAACGCTTTGTGCATCAGGCCCTTAGTGTAGCTACTTGTCATTACCTTGGATAATTGAACAAGGAGTGAAGTAGAATTTCCAAAAATATATCCCTGGCAAAAGCAATGCAACTTGAAAAAAAATCCTTGTTGCCATTATTCTCCTTAATAAGCCTAGCAAGATTAAGTCTGGGAGCTTTGCTATTACCACTTGCTGCGATTCACTTCAGTGCAAATCGCCCCAAAAACAAATTTGAGAAAACGTAAAAGGTGATGTTTAACCGATTCAGCACCACAGTGTCGAAAACCTCATGCATCCGAGCCACGTTCACCTCCCATTCATTCGCCAATTACTTTATCACTACTTATCACAAAGAATTGATCTATATCTTGTTTTTTCCGCCACTAATTAGGCTTTCTTTGGGTGGTACATTTTGCTAAGAAGTTTTTGTTTTTTAAAAAATCCATTTTAACAGGAAGATTAACAAAGAAATGAAAAAAAAACAACATTTTTTTCTCAGTTTTTGGCCATTATAGCTTGAAATTAATATACGGTACCGTAATTAAAACTCATGTATTTTATTTGCCCATTTGTCCCGCTTATTACACCATTTAAATTATGTCCCTATCACAATTTATGGCTCCGATATTTTATTTAGAAATAAAGGTGCATTTTTTTAATTTGTGTCCATCACTATTTACAAGCTTATAATTTAAAATAATATAATAATATACTCTCTTGACATGCATATTTAAAACGTTCAGACCCTTAGGTAACTATTTATGTTGTTTTTGTTTTTTTTATTGTAATTTTTTTAATTTGTTTTTTTTATTAAGAAATGTATTTGGGTAATTTTGGGTGTGGGAGGGAAACAGCTAATTTTAAATGAAAAATAATGTAATTGTTTAATAAAAAGTGTGTGTGAGTGCAGTTTACTATTTGGCCACAAGATGGCCAGAGTAAAAAAAGTCCTGGATGCGAACGATCTCGCATCCACGAACTAGAAAGAAGATGGAGAACTTTTCTGGGGGCAGAAATACCACGCTCTCTGATTAGAAAGCGTCGTTTTTTCTGCGGGGGAACTTAGATTGGTGAATGGGAATTATACTCCCATTAACTGATTGGGGGGCTAACGGCGGGAGCGTGCCCGATCGCACGCAACACGCAGCAACAGCAGCAGTGCCTATCGGGACGAGCATAGTCGTCCAGATAGGCTGAACTGGTTAAAGAGAAACCGTAACCAAGAAATGAACTTTATCCCAATCAGTAGCTGATACCCACTTTCCCATGAGAACTATATTCCTTTTTTCAAACAGATCATCAGGGGGCTCTGTATGGCTGATATTGTGGTGATACCCCTGCCACAGTGTGATGTCAGTGCCTCACAGCACTGAGGTACTGACATCACACTGTGGGAGCCTTGTTGCATTGTGGGAGATAACAGCTATTTCCAAATGCCGAAAAGCAAGCAGCATCTCCTTCCAGTGACATCACCTGCCAGCAGTAAAAAATTCACCATGTGATAAATGTCAGAATGTAAATCAGGGAGAGGAAAGATTTTATAATGGGCACTGACTGAATCATTTATACATAATTACTGTAAAAACTAAGCACTTTTTATTACATTATTTTCACTGGAGTTCCTGTTTAATACACTGCAATTCTGAAAAAAAAATGGTTAGCAAAGACATCCCAATTGACTGTGAGATCAAAATTAAAAAAATGTGCCTGCTTATCCCTAGGTTAGAGGCCTGCATCAAGTTGCCTTTCTGCAGGTACCCGCGGGTTACCTGAAATGCGGGTCAGGTTTGTGTGCCTGTATTGTTTCTAATCAGATTGCGGGTCAGGTTGCAGGTAGCAGGTTGCGAGTGCGGGTCAGATTGTGGGTAGTGGAAGCAAACATAAGACAATTTCTCACACAGGTGCCTGGCTCTTCTACTGACCACATATGCTATTGCTCCGTTGTTATTGCCTAATGAAGCGGTATCAAACCTGCGAAACGCGTTGCATATTTGGAGTTCATAAATAAAATATATTGACTGTCTTTACTACAGTCGTTGTTTGTCTACTTGGAGGAGTTAAGTCCACCACTACCTCCTCTATTTACCAAGAATTTGTTTTTTAAGCTAATTTAGCTTCCTTTTATCCTTTTAGCGCCTCTGTTCTCCTGCATAATAAGACAATTTTTGTATGCTTTGCTTCCCAAAATCTATGATGACTGTTGGGACCAGAATACTTACTTGCTGTCTTGTTTTCTGCCACTCATCTTAAATGCAAGAAGACTTGTACCTGCTCTTAACCTGAGACCTCTCCCTCATATCTAAGGCTAACTGGTAACATTCCAGTGTCAGATTGAAGATGTGTTTTTACATTACCATAGCTCATTTAGTAATACTGGTGCTTGCTCAGATAAAACGAGAGGGGTGGCAAGAAAGCTCTACCTGTCTGTTGACTGGAGGTATTTCATTGGATAAGAGCTATGGAATGTTATGGACATGTCTTCTAAAGCTGTAGGGAGGAGGCAAGGAAGCACAGGGTAAGCAGAGAAGCCCATGGACTGGGAGAGCTGTGTTCAGATTGGTAAGTCCTGAGTAGGTGTGTGTGTAAATGTATGCTTATGTATACAAAAGAAGTAATCCAAAGTTGTAAAGTTCATTTTGGCACATAAAAATGCATCTTCTCAAGCCTACACGTTTTTGCACAGAAAGATCTACAATGCACCTTTTTTCAGCAGTGGCGGGTTGGGGTAAAAAAAAAATTAGACCTGAGCAGGCCTCTACCCTTGATATTTTTGTAGAAAGGCACTGGTGAGGTAAAGGAAACCTAAACCCTATAAAAATAAAAGAGTTTCACTTGCCTGGGGCTTCTACTAGCCCCCTTCAGTCATCCTGTGCCCTCGACGTCACTCCCGGATCCTTTAGCCGACCCTGCTCCCTTCGCCGCCAGCTAGTTTCCGTTTTGCTGACTTGGAGTATATCATTGCACGCGTTATTATGGTTACAGGACGCCATAGCGGGTATCAACAATTATCTTTGTAAGCGTTGACACCCGCTATAGCATCCTGTAACCGAGGTAACGCAGAATCTCGTCCCATGAAGCTGATATGAAGACCCCGCATTGTAGTCACCAACCCCAAATTTAACAACATACCATATTAATTAATTTCAAGCGCAAATGGAGTGCATACATTCACATGCAAAATCTCAGAATCGGCTAAACCAAAACCAGCTGGCAGTGGGGGACCAGAGGATCCGGGAGTTACATAGTTACATAGTTACATAGTTATTTTGGCTGAAAAAAGACATACGTCCATCGAGTTCAACCAGTACAAAGTACAACTTCAGCCCGTCCCCCACATACCCCTGTTGATCCAGAGGAAGGCGAAAAAAAACCCACCAGGCATGGTCCAATTAGCCCCAAATGGGAAAAATTCCTTCCTGACTCCAGATGGCAATCAGATAAAACCCCTGGATCAACATCATTAGGCATAACCTAGTAATTGTAGCCATGGATGTCTTTCAACGCAAGGAAAGCATCTAAGCCCCCTTTAAATGCAGGTATAGAGTTTGCCATAACGACTTCCTGTGGCAATGCATTCCACATCTTAACCACTCTTACTGTAAAGAACCCTTTCCTAAATAAATGGCTAAAACGTTTTTCCTCCATGCGCAGCTCATGTCCTCTAGTCCTTTGAGAAGGCCTAGGGACAAAAAGCTCATCCGCCAAGCTATTATATTGCCCTCTAATGACGTTGAGGGCACAGGATGGCTGCAGGGGGCTGGTAGAAACCCCAGGTAAGCGAAACTCATTCATTTATAGGGTTTAGCTGGTTCTCGTTCCACGGTTTTTACACCTTAAAGTTCCTGACATTTTTGTCATTTTGACACAGCAGTAACTTTTTAATTATCTATGCCATCTTAGTGATGCATATCTTGTTTTTTTTTTCAGTACAATATAGGATTTCTTTGGATTATATTTTTTCTCCCAAAACTATTTTGTTTTATAGTCCATTTATGCAGAAAACTGTTTTCACATCACACATCCCACAGTTATAAAACATTTACAAATCAATTATTTGGCCCTTCCTGATTAAAATGATACCCCATATGTCACATTTTACTTCTAGCTGAGGATGTAGCGGACTGTTTCCCAAATCTGCGTGTCTGTGGCAATCAAATGTGTTCGCTAGGGCAACAGTTCAGGGGGCATAGAGCTGTACAGATGCATTACTAGGCAATGGCAGAACATTACAGCTGTAGAGCATTGGGGCCTGAAACTTTCGCCCTAGCAATTGCATCCGATCGCTACTGGCAGCAGTCATTAAACATTTATAAACAGGTTTAGGTATTGTAGGGGTTAATAATGGGTTAATAGGCTAGGTTGGGGTTAAAAATTAATGGGGAATTTAAAAAAAATACTTTTTATTTTATTGGGACTATGTCACTTTAATTTTTTTTTTTTTACTTT
This sequence comes from Hyperolius riggenbachi, assembly GCF_040937935.1. NCBI lineage: Eukaryota > Metazoa > Chordata > Amphibia > Anura > Hyperoliidae > Hyperolius > Hyperolius riggenbachi. The sequence continues at coordinate 108,712,072 of NC_090651.1, forward strand.
ACAACTTTTTTTTTCTAACTTTATTGAATGATTATTGTTAGCTAATAGCAACAATCATTCACTTTACTATTCACATGACTGTGCACGGTCACGTGCATGCGCGGTCACGTGCACGTGTGGCGGCAGACAGCAGGAATTATGCAGGACGTAGATTCTATGTCCTAGAACACACGGGGGCTAATTAGGACATAGAATCTACGTCCTAAAACCTCGATCAGTTAGGTTTCCCTTAAGTCGGTTAGTGCCTTACTTTTGTATCACTAAAGTGGTACTTAAGTGAAAACAAAGTGAAGAGATACACAATTGTACTGTATCAATCTTCCTACTCCTAAGGCCTCTTGCACACTGCATACATTTCCGATTCCGATTCCGCTTTTTAATCTGTTTTTACATCCGATTCCGATTCAGATTTTTAATCTTTACTGCATGCTGCGTTTTTCGATCCGTTTTTCTGTTGAATGTATTCAGGGAAAACCGGAATTGAAAATCGGAAACGGAATCGGAAACGGAATCGGAATCGGAAAACGGATTTGCAGTGTGCAGGGAGCCTAAATGACTTTTAGATATCCCACAATTTTATGTAATGTTTTAAAATTTAAAAAAAGCAGATGTACTTCTTTGTCTGTCTCTGTGTCTCAGAGTGCTCAAATATATGAACTACTGACCTTCCCTACTGTGGTAAATAGCTTGGTGTTTTTCTCCGAGTAGAGAGGGGAGGCCGGGCCAGGCGCCAGAAGTGGAGCGAAGCGGGGTCTTCAGGACAGCTTTGTATGACGACACTCCGCACGTAAATATAACTTTTTATTACAGTAGCACTGGAGGACTTTAATGTATGGATGGAAAGTCACTTTAAGGTTCCCATTAAGGATACGTTCACAGTGGTGTGTTGTGGTGCCATACAATGGCCACATTGTAATGTGGCTTTCTGCACTGCAACGCAGCACCTATGTGACATTCACAGTGCTGCTGGTGCATTGCAATATAATGGCATGCGGCATCCCAATGCTCTCTGAACCTATTTGACAAGGGCTTTTCATGTACTAGTGTGTCTACACTGCACCGGCAAAGGGAGGGCCCACAGCTGCACAGTAGCACAGTAGTAGCAACATGGATTCAGGCCCAGATTTACATCACAGGAGCCTATGGCACCCATGTCCTGGCCTTTACCCTCCATGGACCTACAAACATCCTGCCAAACCACATTGCAAGTGTGCTGGCTGGCCCAGTTGTCAGCTATCCCGTGCTTCCCCTGTTCCTGGAGTATGTAGTTATAGGTGCCACTTAGTATTAGGTAGCCAAAGGTACCCTCGGTATTAAGTAGCTGGAGGTGCCCCTGACTGAAGCTAGATCTCATCAGTGGAATGCCGAGAGCTGGGTGAGTAACCTCTCATTTACACTCTGCTCGGGACTCTGCCTTTCCATCATTAGGTGTCTTTAGGATCATCAGGTGCCTGTAGGCATGTGCCTACAGTGCCTTATGGAAATTCCAACCCTGCCTGGATTTGAAAATCTATAAATATGCCAGAAAAGATGTCTGATTAGTTGAATCTGCAGTGCTGATTGATGCCTCCCTGTTGTGACTTTTTATTGGCCTACACATAAATTCATGGAGCTGTAGATTTACAGTACAGGCAGCTATTATGAAATCTGACTGAATAAACTTCACAAAACAGGATGGAGCAAATACTGTGTATAAACCATCAACTATTAAAAAAGATTAACTTTAAGTAATACTTCAGATCAATTATTTTATTTTTTTGTATTATGAGCTGATAACAGTTATGCCTTCACACTGTACTAGACCTAGGAGTAGTATTACTGCTGTTTGAGTAAACCCAATCCAATATAAATAAATGTTTCTTTCAAACCTCAAATTTGCTTTAAAAATCATCCATTTGGAATAACTGTTACTCTGCATGGCGTTAATTAATACTAAATTATTTTAGGCTTCATGTCCCCTTAAATGTAGATTCATCCAGTAATAACAACACCCAGGTTCAGCTAACAAACCTGAAGTTCATGTCAACACATGCTTAAGCAAGACATCTCAGTAGCAATTAGGGCTGGATGAATTGGTTATTTAAGGATTAATTAGAGGAATCTTGAAAGCCATGCATGTTGGTTGCTCACAAGAACTGATAGCATAGAATTCTAATTTAATGCCTGAGTGATGTTGTATCATCTGCGGGCTTTGGTCTCTAAAGAGTATGCGTATATATTTCTAAAATGTATATATATATATATATATATATATATATATATATAAGTACAGAGGGGCTGCAGCACACAACAGGAAAACAGTGACAGGGGCTCTTGGTTACGCTTTAACGCGCTTAAGCTCACCAACTGCGCCAAAGTGTCCCCAATCTGGTGAGTCCTACTCTACCATGCAAAATGCCAGTTTTTATAAGCAGTCTAGTGGGAACTAAACCAAAAACCCTAAAATGTCAACTAGATGGGAAAAAAGGAAATTAAAAACACCTCACCCTTCACCTAGCTACCAAACGAACTCTCTTAACATGTGCAAAGCACTCATTTATATACTTAACTGTGCTAGAGGTGGGCGTGGTCATGGTTTGGCGCAGTTGGTGAGCTTAAGCGCGTTAAAGCGTAACCAAGAGCCCCTGTCACTGTTTTCCTGTTTTCCTGTTGTGTGCTGCAGCCCCTCTGTACTTATATATTTCTTATGGAGTCTGGGGACCTCCAGCGCTGCGTGCATGCTTTGCATAGAATTGCATAAAAAAATTTGGTTTGTGCTGCTCACCCCTTGGTAATTTATTTATAATTTTCCCCTGAGAGCCTGCATGACCACGCCCACCTCTAGCACAGTTAAGTATATAAATGAGTGCTTTGCACATGTTAAGAGAGTTCGTTTGGTAGCTAGGTGAAGGGTGAGGTGTTTTTAATTTCCTTTTTTCCCATCTAGTTGACATTTTAGGGTTTTTGGTTTAGTTCCCACTAGACTGCTTATAAAAACTGGCATTTTGCATGGTAGAGTAGGACTCACCAGATTGGGGACACTTTGGCGCAGTTGGTGAGCTTAAGCGCGTTAAAGCGTAACCAAGAGCCCCTGTCACTGTTTTCCTGTTGTGTGCTGCAGCCCCTCTGTACTTATATATTTCTTATGGAGTCTGGGGACCTCCAGCGCTGCGTGCATGCTTTGCATAGAATTGCATAAAAAAATTTGGTTTGTGCTGCTCACCCCTTGGTAATATATATATATATATATATATATATATATATATATATATATATATATATATATATATATATATATATATATATATATATATATATATTATATCACCTCTTGTTAAATTTAGAACAATGGTCATTGCCAAACTATAATGTTAATTTTAAGTCCTGAGAGCAAAACAAAGACTATACATACTGCATGTTATTCGTTATTCTCTGATTTTTGGGGTGGGGCAAGGTTATACCCCCTTTTGAACTTTTATTGCCTCCTCCCTGTTCCCAAAAGAATAGTTTCAGCTCACTTTCTGCAAAATTATCCTAAACCACTTAGACACAGAAAGCAAGTGACAATTCTATTATTAAAGACACAAATTCTATTCTTAAAATTATATTACTGCATTAAATCAAAAAAATGTGTCAGAAAGCCTAAATCTACCTCACTTTGCTGCAAACAAGCATACCCAGCTCCCAATCACATGACTTGCATTAGGAGCCAGGTCTGCAGACTGCAGCATAGATCAAGTGGACAAGTGGTTGCAGCCAAGAAGAGGCAACCCTGCACAGTACTGGAGTAGGTACATATTATACTGTTCTGCTGTGCTTACTTAGCACGTTGGGGAGGGTGTGTGTATGAATGGTCACTTGCAGTATAAAGCATATGATGGGCACAAGGCAATGTTGCTTAGGGGCCAATAGAGTTGTTGGTATGCCCCTGCATGATGTCTATTTTTTTCTTTAGGGGAGGGGGCCCAATCCTAATACTTGCTGGAGGGAACATTGATTTCTAGCTGCATCCCTGGGAACACATATTAAGATTTGCTGGAATTACTTTTTAGTATGTTCTATGTTGTCGTCTCTGTTTTTTTTTGTCTTGCAAGAGCAGGAGAACCACATTTCCTCAATATAAGCGTACTTGACTGCAATACATTAGTACAGAGGTGCCCACACTTTTTCAGCTTGTGAGCTACTGTAACCTCCTGAGAACCATGGTGTTAAACCCCCCTAGTGACCAGGCTATTTTCTACTTAATTGGCCACTGCAGCTTTAAGGCCAAGCTGCAGCGCCGCACAACACAGCACACAAGTGATTCCACCCCTACTTTTCCCCCACCAACAGAGCTCTCTGTTGGTGGGGTCTGCTCGCCCACTCTGTGTTTATTTTTTTTTTAAATAAATATTTTTTTTTATTTATTACTATTTTATTATTATTATTTTTTTACAACCCCTCCCTCCCCTCAGCCGGCCAATCATGGCGATCGGCTGTCATAGGCTTCTGCCTATGAGAGTCGATCGCTCTCTTGTCCCCCAGGGAGACAGCCGTGTCACACAACTGTCCCCAGTACAGCGCTGCTGCTGATCACAATGCTGTACATGTAAATACATGGCAGTTTCGCCATGTAACAGCACATTTGTATATACAGAATGGAAACTGTCGTGGGGTCGAGATCTTCCATGAAGTCCTTCGCGATCTACCGGTAGATCGAGATCTACCTAATGGGCACCCCTGCATTAGTATTATAGACTAGAGATGTCGCAAACATAGAATTTTCCATTCGCGAACAGGTGAATCTGGTGAACCGCCATAGACTTCAATGGGCAGGTGAATTTTAAAACCGACAGACTGTTTCTGGCCACAAAAGGGTTGAAAGGGTTTTTTTAAGGGGTCTAACACCTACACAGGGGCATGCAAGAGGGGGATTCATGCCAAAAGTCCCACCAAAAATTACGGAGTTGACACAAAGTCTGGTTGTAATCCTAATAAAGAGCAGAAATCACATTGTGCACAGCTCTGGGTGTCAATGGGTTGTGAAGTGTCTCACACAGAGAAATGCAATAGTACTATCAGAATATAGTGAAATAATAATGCACTGGAGTGGTTCTCTGCCTACAACTTAATGAGGCAACAGCAGTAGTGTGCACAAAGCTCTGGGTGTCAGTGGGCTGTGGAGTGTCAGACACAAAAAAAAAACACAGGAGACCGATGTGCTAGCCCACAAATGGGCTGTTTAGTGGTGCTTTCACCGCTAGTGAGGAACATGGACAAAAGTCTAGCAAATGCTTTCTCAGGGCTGGTGCACACCGAGCGGCTTTTTCAGCGTTTCTGCAGCCGCTTGCGGCTGCGGATCCGCTTGGTCAATGTATCTCAATGGGGTGGTGCACACCAGAGCGGGAGGCATTTTGCAGAAACGAAAAATGCCAGGGTGAGGCATTTTTTGGATTTCGGATGCGTTTCTGCCTCAATGTTAAGTATAGGAAAAACGCAAACCGCTCTGAAAAACGCCTGTTCAGAGCGGTTTTGCCGGCGTTTTTGTTACAGAAGCTGTTCAGTAACAGCTTTACTGTAACAATATATAAAATGTACTATACTGAAATCCGCTGCAGCAATCCGCAAAATGCTAGCAAAACGCCATAGAAAAATAAGAAAAAACGTTTCAAAATCTGCTAGCATTTTGCGGATCTGCTAGCAGTTTTTGGTGTGCACCAGGCCTCTATCTATCTGCAGCAAGTCTGACCCTGCTCTCACTAACAGTCAGCAGCTAGCAGAGAATTAATTCAATATGGCCACCACAATCGCTTTTTGATAGAGGGGTGGGTGGTCCAGGAAGGGATGCTAGCAGATTGGCTGCCATGTGTCTGCTGAGTGCTGACTGTGAGGTAAGGGGTCAAAGTTTAGCTCAATGATAATGTATAGGGGGCGAATGCATTAAATGTTGCTGATCGCCATAAATGCGAACAGCGGATGTTAGCAGAATACTGCTTGTGGGCAAACAGTTCAGGCCATCTCTATTATAGACTTTTAAAAGATAGATATGCATCCTGAATACATGAAAGCAGCACAGTACATACGTGGAATATTCACTTTGTCGCTCTTGGATAAAAGGCTTCTTAGAGGAAAGTAAAAATGATATGAGATTAGCACATGTACTGGTCCATAAATAGGCTCCTCCTACAGAAATAGGGTTATACAGTAGCAGTGTAGCACATGTACAGAAATAGATGAACCTCACACACTGAAATTCTTGTTACCACTATGTAATTAAAAAGCTCCTTATGCAAATAAGCAACAGTCCACAGTTTTCAGCAGAAGCCATTCATCAAGCTATCCAGTCAATATTTAGAAGATGATTACTTTTTTTTTTACATTATTTGGTTAAAGAACGCTTTAATTACATGGTGAGTCTGGCCATTCCAGCAGATGAAGATTCTATTTCCTAAGACATACTATAAGGGTTTTGGCTTTTGCACACCTTTTCCTCTCTGGTTATGAGTGTTTCCTTGTACAGTTATTAGCAATAGGGGAATTGACAGAACCTTTACTTAGAGGTACATGTTGCCTAGTGGAAATTTCATCCAAAAATGTGCTGATGTACAACTGCTATGCTGACTGGGAAGAAAATGATCAGCGGTAATAGATTAAAAGCCATCTTATGTGACCAAATAACACCCATTTACTACTTGAAAGCTACTCAGATTACAAAACACCACTTGATTGGCTCTGTCTTAGGTAAAAGGTAAGATTCTCTTAACTGCATCTTCTATAAAATGTACCCATTAATACATCCAATTTTCCTTAAGCTCTTATACATGCATAGGAGTAAAGGAGAGACTGATAAAAACACAACAGTGCTTGATAACCTGATACAGTGGGTGTGACTTGTGACACATGTTCTTTTATGTACATATTATGGGCAGATCCCAAAGTCTGGCCACTTTGGGATCTAGCCGACCATTGCGCTAAAGTGGATGACTTATGCAGCCAATATTCAAAGAACTTGCTCCTTTCAGACTTTGCCTGGTCAGAATGTGACCTGACCAGAGCAGGCCAGCCAAGTCCTGAAAAAAAAGAAGCAAATCAGCAAAGTTTAGTGGCAGCTGCTGCGGTATCTCCAATTCCCAGGCTCCTCAACCCACTTCCTATTTTGCTCCGATGTCCTTTCTTTTACCTCTCCACACTGCGCCTCCATCCCTCCGCTCTGCTTTCACTCTGAATGGGAGAAAATAGACAGGACAGCCCTCCCAGCAGCAACACACCTGCCTTTTATTGCAACCTTTGTGTTTCTGGTATTCGCTGCTATATGAAAAGGTTATCCATACCGCAGAAACTATTGACAGGAGCTGCAATAAAAAGATAGAGGCCAAACATAGGCATGCTGATGGGTGGGCTTACCTGTCTATTTTCCTCCTGTCAGATTAAAGGTGGCCACACACCATACAATTTTTTAAATATCTGTTCAATTTAAGAATTGCAATCAATTTTTCTGACTGATTGTAACATTTCAAGAATATGACCAATGTGCCACACACCAATAGTGGCTTGCAAAAGTATTCAGCCCCCTTTAGGTTTTCCACATTTTGTCACATTACTGCCACAAACATGAATCAATTTTATTGGAATTCCACGTCAAAGACCATTACAAAGTGGTGTACACGTGAGAGGTGGAACGAAAATCATACATGATTCCAAAAATTTTTTACAAATAAATAACTGCACAGTGGTGTGTGCGTAATTATTCAGCCCCCTAAGTCTATACTTTGTAGAACCACCTTTTGGTGCAATTACAGCTGCCAGTCTTTTAGGGTATGTCTCTACCAGCTTTGCACATCTAGAGACTGAAATCCTTGCCCATTTTTCTTTGCTACACAGCTCCAGCTCAGTCAGATTAGATGGACAGCGTTTGTGAACAGCAGTTTTCAGATCTTGCCACAGATTCTCGATTGGATATAGATCTGGAATTTGACTGGGCCATTCTAACACATGGATATGTTTTGTTTTAAACCATTCCATTGTTGCCCTGGCTTTATGTTTAGGGTCGTTGTCCTGCTGGAAGGTAAACCTCCGCCCCAGTCTCAAGTCTTTTGCAGACTCCACGAGTTTTTCTTCCAAGATTGCCCTGTATTTGGCTCCATCCATCTTCCCATCAATTCTGACCAGCTTAACTGTCCCTGCCGAAGGGAAGCTCCCCTAGAACATGATGCTGCCACCACCATATTTGACAGTGAGGATGGTGTGTTCAGAGTGATGTGCAGTGTTAGTTTTCTGCCACACATAGCGTTTTGCATTTTGGCCAAAATGTTCCATTTTGGTCTCATCTGGCCAGAGCATCTTCTTCCACATGTTTGCTGTGTCCCCCACATGGCTTGTGGCAAACTGCAAACGGGACTTCTTATGCTCTTCTGTTAGTAATGGCTTTCTTCTTGCCACTCTTCCATAATGGCCAACTTTGTGCAGTGCACAACTAATAGTTGTCCTATGGACAGATTCCCCCACCTGAACTGTAGATCTCTGCAGCTCGTCCAGAGTCACCATTGGCCTCTTGACTGCATTTCTCAAATCCTTGTTCAGCCTTTGAGTTTAGGTGGACGGCCTTGTCTTGGTAGGTTTACAGTTGTGCCATACTCCTTCCATTTCTGAATGATCACTTGAACAGTGCTCCGTGAGATGTTCAAAGCTTTGGCAATCTTTTTGTAGCCTAAGCCTGCTTTAAATTTCTCAACAACTTTATCCCTGACCTGTCTGGTGTGTTCTTTGGACTTCATGGTGTTGTTGCTCCCAATATTCTCTTAGACAACCTCTGAGGCCGTCACAGAGCAGCTGTATTTGTACTAACATTAGATTACACACAGGCGCACTCTATTTAGTCATTAGCACTCATCAGGCAATGTCTACGGGCAACTGACTGCACTCAGACCAAAGGGGCCGAATAATTACGCACACCCCACTTTGCAGTTATTTATTTGTAAAAAAAAATTGGAATCATGTATGATTTTCATTCCACTTCTCACGTGTACACCACTTTGTATTGGTCTTTCACGTGTAATTCCAATAAAATTGATTCATGTTTGTGGCAGTAATATGACAAAATGTGGAAAACATCAAGGGGGCCGAATACTTTTGCCAGCCACTGTATTTTCAATTTTTTCCTCAATTATGATAAAAATTATTGGAAACAAAGAGAAAATTGCTAGGGTGTGTATATTAATAGATTAACAATCCAACACACACCATACAATCTTTGGTTGTAATTGAAGAGAAATATTTGGCATTCCGGATCAATTTGATTGGATTTTTCAGTCGAATGAAAAAAAGCTTTCGATTTTTTCGAGCGATACGATCCTTTTTATCGAATTACTGTAAAATCGGATAATTTTATTGTATTGTGTGTGGCAACCTTAAGAAGGGAGTGGTGGGATGGAGCTGCAGCTTAAAGAGGTCAGAGAGTGGACACTGGGGCAAACAGGGGTGGATTTAAACTTAGAAATTGCAGATACAGTCGCAGCCACTACTGCACTTTACCAATTTGCTCCTTTCTTTGGAACTTGGCTTGCCAGCTCTGGTAAGGTCACTTTATGGCCAGCCAAACTCCGATAATTAACAGTTATTTATGAGTTATTTGCATATTGGCCGAAGTAGCGGGACACTTCTCACAATAACCAGCCAGATCCCAAAGTGCCTAGACTTTGGGTTCTGGCCTTGAAATGTACATTAAATCTTAATTAATGGTTGTCCTTCATCATGTGGTAAGCTGTTATGCTTACAATTATTTTTAGATTTTAACCAATATTGTTTTAAGGGGCATGCCCACACATGTATGTGTGGTATGTAGATCCATAGTCTAGTCTTACACGGTTCTGTTTATTGTTCCAAGTTCTAACCACAGTTAGGAGTGAAATCCGCGTGATGCAGCAACCTGTGTGTGCCTTTGGTGGTTGCTCTACAGACAACTACATTGTTTGAGTATAGAATCTGTTATCTTATTCTATTGAAATACTGCATTTAATGACTCCCGTGTCCCCTTGTGCTTTCTTTTTCCTCTCCGAGGTGACCAGATTAGTCATTACTTGTATTTGCTCTGACTGTTTTTTATGTTTTACAGATACAGTCTACAATAATGAAAGGCCAAGATGGAAAATGTCAGCTTAACAGAGCTTCACTACTAATATACTCTTCTTGCTCAACTGTCTCTATTGTCTGATGATTTACTAAGGTGGGTTTTCCTGAGTTTGAGATCATTGGAGAATATGTGTTTTTCTTTCACTTATGAAAGATTATCTACTGTAAGGTAACAGTATTTTGCAGCTCTTGCTTGGGTCATAATGGCTTATATAATGATAGTTGTAGAAAGGTTAGAAATTGGTTGATTTTACAATGCTGCACTCTGCATTATGCATACAGAACTTTGTCTTAGTAAAGCCAGGCTGCCCTTAATTTATTTAAAAAAATGATAAATTAAACTTTTAGTAAAACATAAAGTAATTTTGAGCATGCTTACAAGCAAGAGTAAGGGTGAAGCCCAAATGAAGAGATGTTTGGGTTAATACCAATAAAGAAACCCTAATCCAGGCAGTGATAAAGCCTTGACAAATGAATCCAAGTGGCTCTGAAATATTACAGTGCAATTGATACAAACCATATGCATTTGGAGTAGATTTCCGCCTGGAATGGATCTCAAGAGGATAACAATAGAGGATTGTTGGACTTCCATGGCTTGCTATATATTTACAAATATGTGTAAGTAACTGATATCTGTGTTTTTTGGTGCTGCCCATACCTTTCCCTCCTCTTTCTTCTTGGAGACTTAGTGTGCCCTCTAAGTATGCTAGCTCTCACATTACCTTCCATACTTGTAGAAAAAATTGTGCAACTCTCTCAAGAGTTCCCTACAGTAATATATAAATTAGGTGCTACTTGTTTTCAAATTTCCTACTATTTCCCCCCTCCATGCAATGAACAATTGGGTTTTTTTCTTGTGTAACTGCAAGGTGCTTGTTATAAACTGTTATAAATCACCTTTTTTCCGACACCAGCAAACTCATCAGCAAGAGTTGCACACACGACTCATCACAGCAAGCAGGAGATAGACTTTCCTCAGGCTTCTTCAGTGTTTAAGGAGTTTATTCAGGAAACATATATACAGATATAGATCATCATATCCTAGCCAAGCAAGATTCTCATTTAGTCATTCCGTTGCGTTGCAGCTTCTTGATTAAACTTCCTGCTGAAGTCAATCAGGTCTTCATGTGTCTACTCTATGTTACATCTAGACTACCTATGTACAGCATACATTATATCAGATTACAGAAAGGAATGAAATACTTAGAGGCTCCAGTCAGCATTAAAGTAGGAAGCATAGCAGGAATCAGAGACAGAATGCCCTCTGTCCGCCCGTCCCGCATCTTTAATAGCGGATAGGAAAGAGTTAAATGTGACATCATCTTCGCCACGACTATTGGCTTAGCCCCCTCGTGGTGTCATAATACACACCTACTCGATTAATATTTAATGAGGCTCTTGACATACTTACAGGAATTTGGTATTTAGAAAACATGGCCTATGTTTACTGTTCCTGTGGTGTACATGTTGAGGTCAGTGTAGGCCTGTGGCCTTCTTTCAGGAACATGTTCTCCGATGTTCTCAGTATCTGCTTGTTTATTCAAGCAGACACTGAGATGCCTCTGCCTGCATCACAAGAGACTCTATTTATGTTAAAGACATACTCTGCGGACAAGCCTTTTACATAAACTCAGGCCAAGTAACTGAGGCCTACTTAAATTCTAACAGTGCTGAGAAAATGTATGGATCCTCTCTGGAGGCCTAGGGTGCTCTCCAGGTAAGCTAGCTCCCAAGATATACTTGTTACGAAAATGGGGTAACTCATCAGATAGAGATTAGGAAGGGACATGAAACAGCCTGAATGTGGTGTCCTTGCCAACATATGCTCCAACATGTGGTTCTAATGTCTCTTTTGAACAAACTAAGAAACAGAATAGTAGTATTCAGCTCAAAGTATTTGTGCTGAAGAAGCAATTGCACAGGATTTTTCTTTAAATTGTCTGAAATGTTTTTCCACTGATTTATTTAAGTTAATGCAAGGATTGTTGTAGACCTGCTGAGGGTAACCCATAGTGTTATTTTATATGTAATTGAATTAACCTTTCAGGAAGCCTTTCTTATTTTTTACGTAATACGTAATATGTCCCTGCAAGTCGTAAAAGCACATGGTTTTAATAATAAATCAAGGTAGGGGCATAACTACAATCCATGCCCCCTCACCCCCTGCGAAATTGTCATGGGGTCCCAGGTTATACCTACTTTTGTCAGCCCAATCCCCCCCCCCCCACACACACACACACACACCAAACCAACTCATGAATAAGTATAGCCAATACCATTTCTCATACACTATATGAACCCACTATTTTCATTAACAAATGATAAGTGCTGTCACCTTCTCTTCTGATATCTCTTCTTTTTTTAAATGACATGGGGTCCCCCTTCACTAGTCTATTTAATCCCTTGTCACCCATGCAGGCTGGGAGAGCTCTAATGTGGAGCCCAGGCCGTGTGGAGCTCTAATGTGGAGCCCAGGCCATGTGGAGCTCTAATGTGGAGCCCAGGCCGTGTCTGTAACGATTGGTGTCAGCACGCAGAGAGAATCTGATTCTTGCGATCTGCAGTACCACCAAGAATGCAGATGTACGCCTGATTATCGATGATCTGCAGAATTAGCGATAATACAGATGTATTGTTAACCTCTGGACACCAGAATAGTGAGAGTGTTTGGTGCAACAGTAACAACTCTGAGTGGAGACCACCAGAGGAGCTGGCTGCCTAAGACTCCTGAGGAATTCACCCCTGACTGTGGGTGATATTCCTGTAGCCTGTGGACCCCTGGGCGAGGGACCGAGGCTGGGTTGCAGGAAGCCCTGCAGCTAATATGAAAGGTATTGCCCTGGACTAGGCTGACATAATACAGTAATAGCACAATCCTAGTCTGGGTGTGAGGTCCGTAGTCACAACACCCTGGAACTAGTCTGGAGCATAACATAAATGAAAATACAATTCCCTAGTCTTGGGTGTGAGGTCCGTGATTGTCAACACCCTGGAACTAGTCTGGAATATAACACAAAGACAATACAGTTCCCTAGTCTTGGGTGTGAGGGCCTTGATCTCAATACCCTGGAACTGTTCTAACAAATAAACAGTACAAGGTAATCTGGCTCAGTGTGAATTCCCAAGTCCTCCTGGTTCAAACACACTGTAAGGATCTGACTATGGTCTGAATGCTTCCACAAAGTGTTTGCAATGGCAGACAACCAGCAACTGACAAGCAAGCAGAATATATAGTAGCTGAACTCTGCTGCCCCGCCCGAGCCACTCAGCCAATCATGAGTCCAGCAGGAATCAGCTGATCGTCCTGATCAGCTGACACTTCCCCTGCTGGTATAAAGGTCCTGACTTCTGGCCCGCGCGCGCGTAGCTCTTCATCCATCTATGTGGACTAACAGACCCAGCCACTCCAAAGGCACGCTGCTGCGTACAAACTGCCACCTTGGACACGGAAACAGCCGCTTTGCTATTAGAACATGCGGCGGCTTTTCCGTGTTCTGCCACACTACCAGACGTGTGCCTATGCATGCAAACCGCCGCGTTGGACGCGGAATCAGCAGACGCGGCGGCTTTTCCGCGTTTTCTCACAGTACCCCCCCCCCCCTGAGGAGTGGACTCCGGACATCTCCTTCCTGACTTTCCAGGATGTGAGTTAGAGAATTCCCTTTTTTTCTCATACTCAGGCCAGTCATCAATCAACACAGGGTGGGAGGGAGTGGAATCCACCTGCACTGCTGGCTTGAGCAGGGGCACCTGAAATGATTTTTTGTCAGCTTGTCTTTTCGGTGATAGAAAGATTTTGGGCCCAAAACCCCTGTCTAAAGCGTCTGCTTTGGCACTTTTGCTATCTGATTCATGCATGAGAGGTAACCGTGAGGAACAGGATCCGTTAGAAATATCTGTACACTGTCCTGCCTTTCCTGCGACCTTATCTTGGTATTATCCGCCTCACCCCTCTTTAAACAGTGCTCCTGACAATGGGCTGACCAGTTCAGTAGCTGCCCTGAAGCCCAGTCAATCAGTGAAGCCGTAACCAGGGCATACCGAGAACAACAGCAGAGCCCTTCATCGGCAGGACCAGGAACTGTAAACTCTCTTCATGCACTGCCCCTAAACAACATGACAGTAGGGGGGTCTGGGTAAGAAACTGGGCACTGCGCAATGGAGAGTCATCCACCGCGGTGACCGAAATCTGCCGGTCGGGTGCGGATAAAGGTATCCCCAAGCTTTTAGCAAAATCGTAATCTATGAGGTTCGCTGCTGAACCCGAGTCCACCATGGCTTCTGCGGACTTGGTCCGACCCTCCCACGTAACCGAACAAGGAAGGATCAACCGATCATCGTTCAGCGATGAACCCTGCTCACCTATGGTATTGACTCCCCCCAGGTGGTGGCATTTGTCTGGTCTAGAGGACCCATATAAAGAGTTCTTCTTTGGGATCCTGTGACTCCGCTTTCCCAGACTCAGCCTTGTGTACCCAATTTGCATAGGTTTGCCTGGGGGTAAGGGAGACCGAGAAGAGTCGCGTAAGATAGACCTTCTGGCCACTCTACCACGAACCTGTCTCTGGTGGCGCAAACGGCGATCTATCTGTATCGCCAAAGAAATTGCCTCATCCAATGATTCGGGCTCAGGATGGCCTATTATTACCTCATGAATAGTATCTGACAATCCGGCCAAAAAACAGAGGGCAAATGCGTCCCATCTAGCCGAGACTGCCCACCTCCTGAACTCCGCAGCATAATTCTCTACCGGACCTTTACCTTGACGCAGAAGCTTGAGCTTCCGTTCAGAAGTCAAGGCAATGTCTGGGTCATCGTAAATCATAGCCATAGCCTCAAAAAATTCATCCACAGAGGTCAGGGCCTGATGCCCAATAGGAAGACCATATGCCCAGGTCTTGGAATCCCCTGACAACAGAGTCTTAATGAATGTAATTCTCTGTGCCACGGTTCCAGACGAGTTAGGCCTTAACTCAAAGTATGATAACACTCTATTCGAAAGTTCCGAAAGTCAGATCTGTCGCCAGAAAACCTTTCAGGTACATGCATACGTATGTCTGTGCTATGAGGAGATCGCACTGATTGAAGTTCCTGAATAGCCCTAAATATCTGACATATCTGGGTTTGTTGGTTTAAAACTGCCGCGGAAAGTTGGTTTACCGCGGTGGTCAGGACTTTACCATGGCTATACAGTGCGTCCATTTGGGTTGGGTCTGCCATTCTGTAACGATTGGTGTCAGCACGCAAAGAGAATCTGATTCTTGGCGATCTGCAGTACCACCAAGAATGCAGATATACGCCTGATTATCGATGATCTGCAGAATTAGCGATAATACAGATGTATTGCTAACCTCTGGACACCAGAATAGTGAGAGTGTTTGGTGCAACAGTAACAACTCTGAGTGGAGACCACCAGAGGAGCTGGCTGCCTAAGACTCCTGAGGAATTCACCCCTGACTGTGGGTGATATTCCTGTAGCCTGTGGACCCCTGGGCGAGGGACCGAGGCTGGGTTGCAGGAAGCCCTGCAGCTAATATGAAAGGTATTGCCCTGGGCTGGGCTGACGTAATACAGTAATAGCACAATCCTAGTCTGGGTGTGAGGTCCGTAGTCACAACACCCTGGAACTAGTCTGGAGCATAACATAAATGAAAATACAATTCCCTAGTCTTGGGTGTGAGGTCCGTGATCGTCAACACCCTGGAACAAGTCTGGAATATAACATAAATGATAATACAGAAAATTATGAATCAAGGAACATGCGCTAATATATGCTATTTTCTTTTATTCTAAATATACTTTCTTCCATAAAATGACAATAAAACAGTATAAAATTCATATAATCACCCTTACTAATTATGCATTATACACACTCTCATTCATACCATCCACATTCAAGAAATTCTCCAGATCTCGGAAAATTAACTAAAAAAGGATGAAGCGAATCCCAAATCTTATGCAAAACTGTCAGATTCACAGTCAATATTGTGATCAGAAGAAAAGGGGATTGATTCTCCAATATGCATAAAATTGATTGCAATCAATTGTCGGCGTAATCTAGGTTGCAAGACTCCCCACCATTTAGTCTGTCACTGTGGGACCCGTCTTGTTAGTATACAACGGGTTTGGTGTAAGTCTTTTATACTTCTTCAAATAATAGTTAGGCACATTGTCTCATCAAGGGATACCTTTAAACAGTCTGGTGTCACTCCGTTTGTTCAGCTGCGTATACAGTTAAAAGACTTCTGAGCTCTGGCTCTCCGTGTAGCTGTTCTGCAGTATCCGGGGGCATACGTCACTTCCTACTGCTAGTTCCAGGATGATGCTCGCTCTTCCGGATCTCACCGCTATCAGCTGCTTCTCGGTGATGTCATTTTAGAGATAGAGGAGCTTGTGTATATGTGATTGGCCGCTGAGCGCTTCCACAGCCTTCCACACTCCTTAATCCTTCATAAAACGGAGAATATAATCTTATTTACACCTCAACGCGTTTCTGCTAATAAACGTTAGCCTTCTTCAGGAGGAACAGTCTCATTTCACCGGAGTCATCTGTTACAAATGATAATACAATTCCCTAGTCTTGGGTGAGAGGGCCTTGATCTCAACACCCTGGAACTATGCTAGAGAATACACAGAAGATACACAGTATTCCTAGTCTGGGGTGTGAGGGCCTTGATCTCAACACCCTGGAACTGGTCTAACAAATAAACAGTACAAGGTAATCTGGCTCAGTGTGAATTCCCAAGTCCTCCTGGTTCAAACACACTGTAAGGATCTGACTATGGTCTGAATGCTTCCACAAAGTGTTTGCAATGGCAGACAACCAGCAACTGACAAGCAAGCAGAATATATAGTAGCTGAACTCTGCTGCCCCGCCCGAGCCACTCAGCCAATCATGAGTCCAGCAGGAATCAGCTGATCGTCCTGATCAGCTGACACTTCCCCTGCTGGTATAAAGGTCCTGAATTCTGGCCCGCGCGCGCGTAGCTCTTCATCCATCTATGTGGACTAAACGACCCAGCCACTTCAAAGGCACGCTGCTGCGTACAAACTGCCACCTTGGACGCAGAAACAGCCGCTTTGCTATTAGAACATGCTGCGGCTTTTCCGCGTTCTGCCACACTACCAGACGCATGCCTATGCGTGCAAACCGCCGCATTGGACGCGGAATCAGCCGCCTTGCTTTCAGCAGACGCAGTGGCTTTTCCGCGTTTTCTCACAGTGTCTAGCTCTGCACCCCGAGCTATAACATCCTGCATGGTCCATGGTATGTTGGGAATCTGGAAAAGAGTGCCAGCCAAGCCTTCCCCTCTCCCCCAGAGCCCTTGTCAAATCCACGGACAATGGATTCTTCCCTACCCCTGGTACCCAGGAGGAGGTGGGGGCCATTGATGCCCTGGGGGTTCATGGTGTCACCTGGGAGCCCCCTTTTAAATTTGGACTCCAATATACCTACCCCATTCCCAGGTGAAACAAATATAAGGGTACCCCTTACCCATTTCCACAAAGAGATTAAATTAAATAAAAATGATGCTACCAAAAAGTCCTTTAATGTTCTTAATTAGCCATGAATACTTATCTTTCATTACTCCTATGCTAGTATCCTCTGAAATGATCTAGCCCCATATCCTCTAGATACCTGATAAGCAATGTAGAATGTGGCATGCATCAATCTGTGCCTCGATGACTGATAAACAGTAACACACTTGTTGATCACATTCCCAGCCCTGGACTTGCTATATTAAGTACAGCAAGCCACAGAGCAATGCCATTCTGAATTCTGCAGCATGTGTCATTTTGCTGACTTTATGAAAACATTTTTTTTCTTTGATGTACTCAAAACAGATTTTCTCAAAAACTACAAGGTCTTTTTGAATGTTTTTGTCTTGTTTCCAGTTTTCTCCTTAAAGGATACCCGAAGTGACATGTGACAAGATGAGTTAGACATGTGTATGTACAGTGCCTAGAACACAAATAACTATGCTGTGTTTCTTTTTTTCTTTCTCTGCCTGAAAACGTTAAATATCAGGTATGTAAGTGGCTGACTCAATCCTGACTCAGACAGGAAATGACTACAGTGTGACTCTCACTGATAAGATATTCCCCTCTTTTACCTCTTTCTTGCTCTCAGGAGCCATTTTCTGCTAAGAAAATGTTTTAAAGTTGGAATTTCTTATCAGTGAGGGTCACGCTGTAGTCATTTCCTGTCTGAGTCAGGACTGAGTCAGCCACTTACATACCTGATATTTAGCTCTTTTAGGCAAAAAAAGAAAAAAAGGAGCACAGCATAGTTATTTGTGTGCTAGGCCCTGTACATACAGATGTCTATCCCATCAAGTCACATGTCACTTTGGGTATCCTTTAACATACCCTGCAAATCTGGTAATTCTAGAAAGTACAGGGTCTTTGGTATTAATTACTAAAGTTTGCTGCCAATGACTTCAATGTTAAATGCGGAAGCACATTTTTACCATGAAACAGTCATTTTTCGCCAAGAACTGTTCACCTGCCATCTAGTTTGTCTATTACAAATCATCAGTTAGCAGCTTTATGGGTCTGAATCCCATATATATTGGGCACCTGAGTAACAATAGCTGTAAGTTAGGTGTCCTTCTCAGTATCAGATAGGCAGAGGTGTCTGTAAGGTAAAAAAACTGATGGGTCTGCGGGGGCGATAGGTATACCAGTAAATCAAGCCCATTTGCAAGATCAGTTTTAACGTTCAATTGCATGCAGGCTGAATATCCTTAGTAAAGTACTTTAAGGCCGGTTGCGCACCTATTAATTGTGGTGCAAGCACCAAATCACTCCACAGAAAATAGCTTTCATATGAACCTGCGCCATGATGAGGCGGCAGGGTCATATGCAAAGCACCATCCCCAGCTAGTGGCATACTCCCTGCTGGGCTCCTATCATGCGCACTTGCTGTGTCGCTCATTGACTTGCATTGGTGCATAATCCATCAGGTAGGTACGGTTCATGCAGTAATGCACTGAAGCCTTTGCCTAGGCATTGCGGCCATTGGATACCTATGGCACACCACGTCACATTCCGTGAACTGGGAAAGTCTTCATAGACTTGCATGGCCCTTGTGGCAGTGGGGTGTGGTGGGGGGAATTGTACCACAGATCGATGAAGTGCGCAAGTGTGAAAGGGGCCGAAATGGCCTTTTAGTATCTGTGTCTGATTAGTCTGTCTCAGATGATGGCCAACATTTATACACGCTTTGGCTGTATGTCATAAGAAAACAAAGTAGACATATTAGGTAGCCATAACCTGTATGGGCAGCCTATGTAGAAGCTTAAAAAAAAACCAAAAAAAAACATATATATCCAGGCACATCGCCTCTAGTTAGGACATTAAATAAGTTATTAAGGAAATGGAGGTGCTGAAGGGGGTGTGGCCAGAAAACAGCAAAAATCTATTAACCCTTAGCACTCTCGCATGCAAATGTTCAAACAAATGCATTCACAGATTCACTCATCCAGGCACCACTGTTATCCCTACAGCTAAGTTAAAAGCCGGGGTCTTAGTTCACAGAAGAATGCATTCTTATGCTTAGTCACCTATACTGCGCAGAAGTACCCAGGTAAACATAGGTGTCCTAACTCTGGCCCTGTAACATGCATAGTGCAGACATGCAAACATTCATTGCATCAAACCTTTCTAGGGATTAGGAGCACACATCCTGACGTCCCCTCCTGGGACAGATATCGCATCTTACCAATCGCCAGACAAGGGGGTGACTGGCAGAAATTGGCTTCTTCCACTCAAAGATTTCCTTCACAGACACCTGGCTGCTGTGGGCAGAGGAGCAAGAACTGCTCAAGGACAGAGGGGGATTGGAGGAGGGTGACTGTGAAGGTGCAAGGGAGAAAGCGGCTGAAGATGCTGCACCTCAAGGAGGAAGAGGAGAAGGAGAGTGGCTTTTCTTTTGTGTGCTTCTTTTCCTCTGGTGCTCTTTCAATTGCAGTTTGTGCCTTTTCTCCATGTGCCTTTGTAAGGCAGTTGTCTGTACGTGGGTGTTGGCCTTTCCATGGCTCAATTTTTGGAGGCAGAGAGAACAGATAGCATTGCTCTGATCAACGGCAGACACATTAAAACATTTCCAAACCGCTGAGCCTCCCCGGGGTGATGGCACTATGGTGGCATCAGCAGCTGACGTTGAAGGGCATGTTGGCTGGCTGTCCATAGGTGACGATACATGGCGCCGGACACTGCCACCAGCTGTTTCTGACAACGAGCTCCACCTGCTTCTTTCAGGAACTCGTCTCTTCCTACTCCTCTCTGACTCCCCCTCTGAACTGTCATCTCCTCTATCGGGAACATACGTGGAATCCGTATCATCGTCATCATCATAACCATCCTGCCCAGCTTCGCTTGCCTCAGACACCTCCAAAACTGCACCAACAGCAGGTACTTCATCATACTCCTCCTCACACGTTACGTCCATAGTGTCGCCTAACTCAGACATATGATGTGGTGTAACTTGCTTAGCGCCTTTATCTGGTTGTAACAATAATGGCTGTGCATCAGTAATATGCCCACCAAATAACGCCTACGAAGTGTCAAATGCGGTGGATGTGGTGCTTGTAGTGGCTCTGGTGGCTGCAGAATATGAGGTGTTCTGTGTTAAATAGTCAACCACGTCCTCAAAATCTTGGGAGTTGATGGGACGTGCCTTCTTCTGAGCACTATACTTTGGTCCAGGGCCGCACAAAATCACATCAGCATGACCTTGCAGAGACCTGCCAGGTGGCCTTCCACTGGGTCTGCCTCTACCTCTGCCGCTACCTGTTTTGTTCGTTTTGTCCATATCGGGGGGGATGAAGTAACAGGTATGCACTGACTTGACTAATACAATGTGCTGTCACACAGGTGCAGTTCACAGGTATGCACGGAGTGGTATATCACACTGCGTGCACTCACGTAGGTAGGTGGGTGCACTCAGGGCCGGGCCGAGGCAGAGGCTGGAGAGGCTCCAGCCTCAGGACGCAGTGTAGGAGGGGATGCACAATTCATTCAGCTGCCATTCCAAATTGTGTTTGAAGCAGAAAGAAATAAGAAAAGGGGGTGCATGACAGTGACTGCAAGCCAGATAACTGGAGATTAAGGTGTTGAGGAGGTTGGGGGCCCTGGGGAACCTATTAGTCTAATAGCAATCATTGTGTGACGGCTGGGGTGGGAGGGATGGAGGGGCGCACTTTGCTGTCTCAGCCTTGGGTGCTGAAGGACCTTGTCCCGGCTCTGGGTGCACTGAACACAACAGGTAGGTATATGCAGTAATGGGTATTACAAATGTGCACCTGTCACACACATACAGGTACCGAGCAGGTACAGTGACACTGCGTGCGCTCACATCGGAAGGTGGGTGCACTGAAGTGAACAACAGGTAGTAGGTATTAACACACTGCACCTCTTAAACTGTAGTTGCCATTGGCGGGTTTTTGGTGCGCCAAATCAATTGCTATGTATAGAGTGCTTAGGGTCCCCATTGTAAAACTTGCATCAGGGCCCACAACTCCTTAGCTATGCCACTGGGTGCGACAATTCTTTATGCACCGCTACTTCCTTAGTTCCTACCGATGGAAAAACCAAGGTAGTTTTTCCAGTAGTATCACTGGGGACACCTTTTTCATCCACACATGTCTTACACCATGACCTGAGAGGTCAACATTTTTTGGTGCTAGACGGAGAGATGAAACAAGTAGATTTGTCATGCTGGCAATTCTCAGAGAAGTACCTGTGTTTGCCGGGGCAATTCAGATTTAGTGAGGAAGCATGCTGGCTCGATAACACAGAATGCACAGCTGCCATTCAAAAGATCCATCCTAAAGCAAAACCAATATCTCCGGTGGCTGAAGGAAAAGTTTGTTTTTTAAACATGTCTACTGACACATTCATGGTACATTTTCATAATTGTTCCAACAAGGTTGATCTTTCAAGGAGAACTTATTGTGTGAGCGGAGATCCCATATGGATCCAGTCATAAAGGTTTGACTACGTTATTCCTCAAATTGTTAAGAAAACTCTAAAGTTCCAAGCTCCACAGGAAGTGCCCATCCAGAGAGATAAAACGCCATGGGATAAATGGGTACAGGTTTTAACACAAGACCACACTTTGTTACAACGGTTAAACAAACAGAACAATAAACTAGAGATGATATTTCACCATGATCAAGGGGATCTTAAAGAGGTTGAACACAAATATTATCAGGTGAGTTCCAATCTGACCTGGTGGAGAAGGTTTCTGGCGATGTTCCAGGGACACTCGGACTGGGCCTCTGCAGTTCAAAACTTCTTTCTACACCCACTAGTCATGATGGGGATGACAATCATAGGCATCATTACACAGGTGAGTTTGTGTGTGAAATTGCAAACATATCCACATGGTTAAGAGATTGGTGTCAGATAAATATTCCCATAAGCCAATATTTCCTAGCTAAGCGATATACAAGGTTAGGTGTCTAGCTTTCAGTAGTACCTATGAGGATTGTTTAAAGACGTTCTTTTAGAAGACACCTGGCACTGCTCCGTTGCTTAACAGACAAACAAGTTTCACTTTTCCATGATCATGCAAGTTTGTAAGGGATATGCATGTGACGCAAATGTGGAAAGTTTGGTCAATAGGGACCTAGAAGTAGGGTATCCCCAGAGAGCCTGGTTAAAAGGAGGCCAAGAGGTCTTGCTCTCTCTCCCAGGGATAACCACCTAGAGCAGAGAAAGTGTGCGAGCACGAGCATCGAAAAGTGAAACATAAAGGAAAGAATCATGGGTACTGTTTGAACCAGTAGAAGGGATCTGCAGATCAAGCCTTTTAAGGGGGGCTGTTAGAATTTAAGTATTATATGCTTGAATTCGTAGGCCTCAGTTGCTTTAACTGAGTTAAGTTAAAAGACTTGATGTGCAGAATCTCCCTTTAAGAATAATTTCTCTTAGAGATAAATAAAGACAGTTCTGATTTTCAGTAGAATATTGTACTGGAACTCCCAAGGCTGTATCAGAGATATCCAGTGCAGAGGCCAGACCAGCTGGCGACGAACAACATAAACATGAGCCATTGTTATGAAAATATTCTCACAAATACATTGAACAATGGTCTCCTCAGAACAAGGGGACAGTTCATTGGAAAATGGAATTTTCCAGTGCATGTGCAGTAAAGACTGTGCTTGTCATGATGTCATGGGTTCTTATCAGCCAATAGCAGGTGATGAGTTATTGATTCGTCCCTGCTCAGATTTAACTCTTTAGAACTCAGTATAAGAGCCAACGTGGGCTCCCGAGGGGGCTACTTCGGACTGAGGACTTTATTCGATCCTTTTCCTACTTTCATTCTACATAATCTGTATGCTGTATATATGTGCCTAGCATAGATGCATAGATGCATAGATGTAACTAAGAGAGACCTGATCTAGCTATTAGAGATAGATCAAGTATGCAAGGATCGCATAAAATTCTACAGACGGTTTGCTTTGCCGAGGTTAGATATTGCTACTGAACATATCTGTATATTTGTTCTACAAATAAACTCTTGAACTTTGACAACATCTATGAAATCCTATCTCCTATGCTGTTTGCTGTGATGAGAGTCAAGTTATCGCACTTCCTGTGATATGGTGCCAAACGAAGGTGTAGTGTTGTTGCCAATAGCAACCAACGTATAGATTCATACAGGAGCCTCTCGTACTGATTGTGAAAGTGAGTTCCATAGAGTAGGAAAAGGCCCGAGCTCCAAATGTTAAGTGTATCCTGGGAATAACCAGCTTCATCTTGTTGGCAGAGCGGAGGGTGCGTGGAGGGGCATAAAGTTCCAATAGATCTGCTATGTATTTGGGTCCCATGTGGTTTAGGGCCTTGAATGTACACATCTTTGTAATGCAGCTTATCTGTGTGACGTGATAAAGTTTTATTGCCAGGCTATAGTTCAGTGTACAAGACAGATACGCCTCATGTTACATTTTCATTTCCTCACTCAGAACACTTTTATTATAAAACTACAAAGAATATGGACACTGCAATATTTCACTATTAGTCGGCATTATCAGCTTTTTCTTCTTAACCTTTACATGCTGAGACTTCACAACACACATACACACACAGACATGTGTATATGATACGCATTATGAGACAGGTAATTATGGCGCACGGACACACCTGGTGCCCATAGCGGACAATCACATGGTGGCGCCAGCTGTGTAATTATGGTGCATGGTACAAGTTGGTGGTATTTATGGGCAGACAAAATTAGCGGTTTCAATTAGCAGCATGCGGGGGGTAGTTAATTTAGAGCTTCCCTCTCATATGGGATATGGCACACATAATTTATGAACCTTCCTGGCGCATGCCAGATGCCAGTTACTCCAGGCCTTATGTCTGCCCTGGACACAGGCACAGCCATCCTGCACTACCATCAGTGGCATAGCAAGAGATTATGGGGCCCATAACAACACTTTCATGGGGCCATCAGATGAAGGCACTTTTGAGCAATGCCACCTGCCCCTACCCTATGGATATGAGTAAATTGGGCAATTTACATGCTCATGCACTGTACATTGGATATAGTCCATGGGCACTGAGACAAAGTCAGAGGGTGGAAGAACACAAGAAGGTTAATAGTGAATACATCAAGTACCACCTGGTCCCCCTATGTTCCTGGGCACCATGGCAGCTGCTATGCCTGCTATGGCTATTGCTACACCCCTGACCACCACCAGCATGGCACCCAGTTTCTCATTTGGTTCCACATCGATTGGCATTACTCTAAAAAAAATAATATTGTTAGCCTGTCACATGCCAGTTACTCCAGGCCTCATGTCAGCCATGCCCCAGGCACAGCTGTCTGGCACCATCCTCGCCGCATCACCTAGTATCTCATTTGGTCGTACTTTGATTGGCTTTACCCAAACAAAAGATTACTTTTATTATCCAGGCACATGGCAGTTACTTCAGACCTCAACCCTGGCCACAGGTACGGCTAATCTGCACCACCACCAGCATGGTACCAAGTATCTCATTTGCCCTACTTTGAATGGCTTTACCCAAACAAAAAATTAATATTAATATCCTGGTGCTTGCCAGTTACTCCAGGCCTCTGTCTCACACAGAGGCTGAAATTTAGATATTTATTTGGCAGGCAATTGCCCATTTTGCTGGAGTCTCTGTCTCATGCAGAGGCTGAAATT
The DNA here is from genome assembly GCF_040937935.1 of Hyperolius riggenbachi. NCBI lineage: Eukaryota > Metazoa > Chordata > Amphibia > Anura > Hyperoliidae > Hyperolius > Hyperolius riggenbachi. Next base: position 108,737,340 of record NC_090651.1, read on the forward strand.
TACATATTTATTCGGCAGGTAATTGGCCATTTTTTTCTGGCCACTGTCTCATTCAGAGGCTGAAATTCAAAAATTTATATGGCAGCTAATTGCCAAATTTTTCATGCCTCCAGTGTGGCTGCAAGAACAATGTTTTAAGCAGGTAACTGCCCAATTTTTCAGGCCTCACATACTAATTCTGCCATTTAAAATGTTTAGGCAGATAAATGCTACATTTTCAGGCATCTCAGACACTGGCTTGCACATAACATTTTTTAGGCAGGCACACATGGTATCCCTTCTAAAGACCTTAATTTGAATTACCTTGAAACTATGGGGTTTATTTTTTTTAAGCTGCACTGCTAAAGCAGTGCAATTTGGATTGAGCAGTGTGAGTTAAAACCTCCGCGTGCACGCTACTCACAATAACGCTGCATAGCGTGCGCTGGTAACTTACGCGCGCTCCTTTGAGATAAAAGCCACTACTTTAATTCAGCCCTGAGTCTTGTCAGGTCCAGTGGCTTTCTAGGAAATGATCCCAGCACTTTGATTGGCTCAATAGGCTGCCTGTCACTTGACTGGGCTGGAATAAAGGAGTGGCCGTTATTTAAAGGGGCACTATGGCAAAAAATTGTAAAATGTAAAATATGTGCAAATGTTTTTTCCAGAGTAAAATGAGCCATAAATTACTTTTCTTCTATGTTGCTGTCACTTACAGTAGGTAGTAGAAATCTGACAGAATCGACAGGTTTTGGACTAGTCCATCTCTTCATAGGGGATTCTCAGGGATTTATTTTCAAAAGCACTTAGTGAATGGCCATTGCTCCCGCCAACTGCCAAAAGACTGTGCGGCAAGCAGGGAAGCTGGCCAGCATCATTGTTTAAATACTTTTTATGTGTGATGAATAGCGGAAAAGCCGCCGCATGTTCTGACAGTAAGGTGGCTGATTCCGCGTCTGCTGCGGCGGTTTGTCCGCATCAGCATGCGTCTGGGTTGTCTGGAACTGGTGGTGCACATGGGAGGAATGGCGTGGGGGCCGCAGCGTGTTCTGATGGTAAGGCGGCGGATTCCGTGTCCAGTGCAGCGGTTTCCCCGCAGCAACATGTGTCTGGGCTGTCTGGACCTAGTAGTGCACACAGATGGAGAGCTACGCACGCGCGCGCTGCAAGACAAGCTCTTTATACCAATAGGAGGAAGATCAGCTGATCAGGGTGGTCAGCTGATCCCTAATCAGTCGGTGATTGGTTGATGGGAGCTGGGCGGCGCTGTGGAGCGCTTTACTATACATATATATCTCCTGCTGTTCAGTTGCTGGTAGTCTGGCGTTGCGAATGCCTATGTGTTAGCACTCAGACCTTAGTCAGATCCTTCAGTGTGGTGGAACCAGGAGGACCTGGGAATCCACACTTAGCCAGTTACTGTATATCATCTGTGTTATTCTCTTGCATAGTTCCAAGGTGTTGAGATCACGGCCCTCACACCCCAGACTAGGAATACTGTATATCATCTGTGTTATTCTCTAGCGTAGTTCCAGGGTGTTGAGATCACAGCCCTCACTCCCCAGACTAGAAATACTGTATATCATCTGTGTTATTCTCTAGCATAGTTCCAGGGTGTTGAGATCACGGACCTCACACCTCAGACTAGGCCTTGTTCTGATATCTGTTATGACCTGTAGCTTTCCTGACTATTCTTCTGATCTCTGATTTGGTACTTTGCATATCTGATACTCTGTTGCCGACGCGGCCTGTCTGACCTTCTGGCTGTCACCCCCCACAGGGTGTCCAGCCTTTCCGCAGGGGTCCCCTGCTCTACAGAGGGGACACTGCTCCTTATCAGTCAGGGACTCCCTCTCCAGGTGTCCTTGACTGCAGTAGGGTCTTCTCTACTTATTGGACCACCTGCTACCCCGGTGGTCCAAAGGTTACTGTTGCACCAAAACACTTACACACTCAGGTGTCTAGAGGTTAGACATATTTGATTATTGGCGATTCTGCAGATCCCCAATAATCAGGTATATCTGTATTCTTGGGGATACTGCAGATAGCCAAGAATCAGATTCTCTCTCTGGTTGCTGACACCTATCGTTACAGAACGCCAGACCAAAACAATATGGACGCACTTAGCACTCGTCTGGACACACTCACCACCTCGGTGGAAAATCTCATCAGAGTGATGAACGGTCAGCAAGCCCAGATCTCTGCTTTGTCTGGGTCACTACAAGTCCTACAGACGACTGTCAATTCAGTGCGATCCCCTCCAGTCACAGACTTGAGAATGTCTGTACCGGAAAAGTTTTCTGGCCATAGATCTGACTTTCAGAATTTTAAGAATCGTGTGATGTCATATTTTGAATTGAGGCCTAATCTGTCAGGGACAGAGGCACAGAGAATTACCTTTATCAAAACCTTACTCTCAGGGGATGCTCAAACCTGGGCGTATAATTTACCAACAGGGCATGAAGCACTTAGGTCAGTTGAAGAATTCTCCAAGTCTATGGCCATAATTGATGACGACCCAGACATTGCGTCTACCTCTGAGCGGAAGCTAAAAACCTTGCGTTAAGACAAGGATCCAGTGGAGGTCTATGCGGCTGAGTTCAGGAAGTGGTCAGTGTCGGCTAGGTGGGGGGCTTTTGCACTACTAGATTGTTTTTTATTGGGGTTGTCAGACACAGATTCTGGGCTGATGTTGGGATACCCTGAACCTAAGACACTTGAGGAAGCAATCTCTCTGGCAGTGCGTGTGGATCGTCGGTTACGATACCAAAAGCAAACCCGTGGTAAAGACAGGGTTAGATATGTCTCTTATGCCATGTCTCCCCCTACCTCACCACCACCTGAGCCAATGCAAATTGGTCACTCCAAATTAACTCGTTCAGAGAAGAATTGTAGGAAGACGGAGCAGCTTTGTCTATGCTGTGCAGAGGAGGGTCATATAGTGCGGAATTGTCCCAAGAAGTCGGGAAACGCTGCCGCCTAGGTGTAGTCAGAGGTAATACCCTGGGCGCGCAGTCTTTACCTCTACATAATGATCATCTGTTACTCCCTTGTTCGGTCACATGGGAGGTTCAGACTGCTTCTACGGAAGCCTTTATTGATTCTGTTTCAGCAGCTAATTTTATCGATTACGAGTTTGCAAAAAGATTGGGTATACCCATGCTTCCCTTAAATCAACCAATCTTGGTCACTGCGGTAGATGACTCCCCTCTGCAGAGTAACCGCCCCTTGTCCCAGACTCCTAATGTGCATCTCAAGGTGGGGGTTTTACATGGGGAGAGTCTGCAATTTCTGGTCTTACATATGGCAACCTCTACCATCATTCTTGGCATGCCCTGGTTACAAATCCACTCACCTCAGATAGACTGGGTTACGAGTCAGCTAACGAGCTGATCGTCCCACTGTGATCATCATTGTTTAGCGAAAGTAACCCTGGGTAATACCAACGTTCAGGTTGAAGGTGTACCAAGACAATACGCAGAATTTGCTGATGTCTTTTGCCCAAAGTCAGCAGACAAACTTCCTCCCATCGTGCCTTTGATTGTCCTATCGATCTGAGATCTGGTTGTATGCCGCCCAGAGGTCATCTTTATAATCTATCTGGGCCAGAGAAACTAGCTATGCAGGAATACATCAGGGAAAACTTGGCGAAAGGGTTCATACGTCCCTCTCGGTCACCAGCAGGGGCAGGGTTTTTTTTCGTGAAGAAAAAAGACGGAGGTCTCCGCCCCTGTATTGATTACAGAGGACTGAATAAGATCACTTTGAAAAATCGCTACCCTTTACCATTGATTGAAGATTTATTCACACAGGTGACCAACGCCAAGATTTTTTCTAAGCTAGATCTCAGGGGTGCATACAATCTGGTTCGCATCAGAGATGGGGACGAATGGAAGACGGCCTTTAACACACCCGATGGACATTACGAATACCTGGTGATGCCCTTCGGGTTGTGCAATGCGCCAGCCGTCTTCCAGGAGTTAATCAATGAAGTGTTCAGGGAAGTGTTGGGGAAGTTTGTTCTGGTTTATTTGGACGATAAACTAATCTTTTCGTCCAACCTCACTGAACATTGCAAGCATGTCAGATGGGTATTAGAGAGGTTACGACAGAATCAGCTGTATGCCAAACTAGAGAAATGCCTCTTTGAGGTAGAGTCAGTAGCCTTCCTAGGTTACATCATCTCCACTTCTGGTCTCTCGATGGACCCAGGGAAGGTTTCTACTGTCCTGGACTGGCCTCAGCCCGTGGGGCTGAAGGCACTCCAGAGGTTCCTGGGGATTGCCAATTACTACAGAAGGTTTATTAAAGGGTACTCTACCATCATCTCTCCTCTCACCAGTCTCACCAAGAAGGGGGCTAAAACTCATCATTGGTCACCTGAGGCTCATACGGCCTTCTCGACTTTAAAGAAGCTGTTCTGTTCTGCCCCAATACTGAGGCATGTTGACGTCGCCTTTCCCTTCATTGTAGAGGTTGATGCCTCAGAGGTGGGGGTAGGAGCGGTGTTGTCACAGAGGTCAGGATTGCAGGGTAAGCTACATCCATGCGCTTACTTTTCTCGCAGATTTTCACCTGCCGAGAAAAAATATGACATCGGCAACCGGGAGCTCTTAGCTATTAAATTAGCTTTTGAGGAATGGCGACACTGGCTGGAGGGTGCAGAACATGTTATCACGGTTTACACAGACCATAAGAATTTGGAGTATATCGAGGGGGCCCCGGTGGTCCCTGTTTTTTGCTAGATTTAGATTTATAATCACGTATACTCCCGGAAGTAAGAATATCAAGGCCGATGCACTCTCTAGGTGTTTTGAGCCCGAGTCAGTGCAGTCTACTGATCCGGAGACTATCCTGCCTCCAAAGGTAGTCCTGGCAGCCACTGAGACTTGGAGAGATTGGTCAAACACTTTGAATCCCTATCAACAGGATGTTCTAGAGGGGAAGCTAGAGGGGGTCATGTTTGTGCCACTGCCCTTTCGGTTACAAATTCTACAGTTTTTTCACTCTCACAAGAATGCCGGTCATCCTGGAGCCACCAGAACTCAGGATCTACTGGCTAGATGTGCCTGGTGGCCTAGTTTGGCGTCTGATTGTAAGGAATTTGTAAGGGAGTGCACGATCTGTGCGAGAAGTAAGCCCTCTCGTCAGGCCCCCGTAGGCACATTACAGTCTTTGCCAGTCCCCAATGAACCTTGGACTCATATTTCCATGGATTTTGTGGGTGAACTCCCTCGGTCTGAAGGCAAGTCGGTCATTTGGGTGGTAGTAGATTGTTTCAGTAAGATGGCGCACTTTGTCCCTCTGAAAGGACTCCCCTTGGCCCAGGAACTGGCTGATCCCTTCATCCAGCACATCTTCCGGCTGCATGGCATTCCGGAAAATGTAGTGCCAGATCGGGGAGTCCAATTTGTTTCGAAAATTTGGAGGGCCATTTGCCATCAATTAGACTTGGAACTCGCATTCTCATCAAGCTACCACCCTCAGACCAACGGCCAGACCGAGAGAGTTAACCAATACCTGGAACAATTTCTCAGGTGCTATGTTGCTGATGCACAAATGGATTGGGTAAAGTTTTTGCCGTTTGCAGAGTTTGCACACAACAATCTGAAAAGCTCTTCTTCTGGGTATTCCCCTTTTCAAGTGGTGTCAGGTAGATCACCTAAGTTTGCTCCTTTGCCAGTCGCATCAACTCCTTTTCCAGCTCTGGAGGACTGGCAGAGGGCCTTGAAAGAGATTTGGGGAATGGTTAAGAGGAACCTAGGGAAAGCTTTCCAAACCCAGAAGAAGCAGGCAGATTAACATCGGTCGGTAGAGTGGAGATTCTCCCCTGGAGATCTGGTGTGGGTATCTACTCGTCATTTGGCCTTGAAACAATTGTCACCCAAGCTAGGTCCTAAATTTATAGGACCATTTCCAGTGGCCAAGAAGATTAATAATGTCACATATGCTGTTGATCTCCCACCCAGCATGAAAGGTGTCATTCCATGTGTCATTCCGTGCAGTATCTGGTCCACTGGAAAGGATATGGCATAGAGGAGAGATCTTGGGTGCCAGATTGCCGCATGCATGCGGAGGATTTGAAGAAAGAGTTCCATGATTTACATCCTAGAAAGCCTGGTGGAAAGTGTCCGCAGTCCACTCCTGGGGGGGGGTACTGTGATGAATAGCGGAAAAGCTGCCGCATGTTCTGACAGTAAGGCGGCTGATTCCGCGTCTGATGCGGCGGTTTGTTCGCGTCAGCATGCGTCTGGGTTGTCTGGAACTGGTGGTGCACATGGGAGGAATGCCGTGGGGGCCGCCGCGTGTTCTGACAGTAAGGCGGCGGATTCCGCGTCCAGTGCGGCGGTTTCCCCGCAGCAACGTGTGTCTGGGCTGTCTGGACCCAGTAGTGCACACAGATGGAGAGCTACGCGCGCACACGCTGCACGACAAGCTCTTTATACCAATAGGAGGAAGATCAGCTGATCAGGGCGGTCAGCTGATTCCTGATCAGTCAGTGATTGGTTGATGGGAGCTGGGCGGCGCTGTGGAGCGCTTTACTATATATATCTCCTGCTGTTTAGTTGCTGGTTGTCTGGCGTTGCGAATGCCTATGTGTTAGCACTCAGACCTTAGTCAGATCCTTCAGTGTGCTTCCTACAAGAAGATTTATGCATGCTCAACACCAATCTTAACCCTTACAAGTCTGGCTGTGCAAAACTGGCTAAATTGGCTTATCATGAGGCATTGCTTATGCAAAAATGCATTTGCTTTCGCATGCCAAACTTTGCAGGGTCAAAAACTAATACCGCGAAGTGGTTGCCCTGCGGGAATTAGTTCATGCTACATAGCACTATCCAGGAGCACCACGGGGAGGCTTCCCAATGCCCTCATACAACCGGGGGAACTGCGGGGCCCCAGGATCTCTCACTGCCTAGGGACCACAGTGTTACCCCGGAGGGGGAGGCTGGGTGGCGCGGACGACCCCCCCCAAGCGTGGCCAGCGCCGGGGGGGGCCACCCACACCCACCTCCTAAAATTAAAAACAGGCACTTACCTTAACGTCCATTGCATTCTGCTACTGCACATAAACTTGGGGGCACTGCATGGGAAAGGAATGAAGTATGGGTTACCCCAAGCTGAGGGCTCAGGGCTGGCTCGCACACATCACTCCAGAAGGGGGGGGGGAAACAGGCACAGACAGCCCACTCCAGGGCTCACACCACCTAGAGCAAGCTATCCACCACCTGCCTCCAAAGGGTAAAGACTGCAAAATGCTTACTACAAGAAGATTAATGCGTGCTCAACACCAAGCTTAACCCTTACAAGTCTGGCTGTGCAAATATGGCTAAATTGGCTTATCATGAGGCATTGCTCATGCAAAAATGCATTTGCTTTCGCATGCCAAACTTTGCAGGGTCAAAAACTAATACCGCGAAGCGGTTGCCCTGCGGGAATTAGTTCATACTACATAGCACTATCCAGGAGCGCCACGGTGAGGCTTCCCAATGCCCCCATACAAGCTATCCACCACCTGCCTCCAAAGGGTAAAGACTGCAAAATGCTTACTACAAGAAAATTTATGCGTGCTCAACACCAAGCTTAACCCTTACAAGTCTGGCTGTGCAAGTCTGGCTGTCTATCATAGTGTATTAGTATCATAACCAGAGACTGACATAGCCTGTATTAGATATGCTTTCTTAAGAAGGCAAATTGATATAACGACAGGTTGAAAATTGACAATCATGCTACAGTATTTTAAAAACCCACTTGGCAATACAATCTTTTTTTACTATCTGATTAAAAGATTCATTTTAATGTTGATGCATGTATTGATTGACTATGTACAGTACAACACATCACATACAGGACATCATTAAGCTTCACAAGAGTTTTTAATTTGCATTTCGTTTTAAAAACGAAGCATTTTAGAATGTGTAACTGTATATTTTCAGCCAGCCCTGAGCCCTCAGCTTGGGGTGACCCATACTTCATTCCTTTCCCATGCAGTGCCCCCAAGTTTATGCGCAGTACCAGAACGCAATGGACGTTAAGGTAAGTGCCTGTTTTTAATTTTTGGGAGGTGGGTGCGGATAGCCCCCCCGACGCTGGCCACGCTTGGGGGGGTCGTCCGCGCCACCCAGCCTCCCCCTCCGGGGTAACACTGTGGTTCCTAGGCAGTGAGAGAGCCTGAGGCCCCGAAGTCCCCCCGGTTGTATGGGGGCATTGGGAAGCCTCCCCGTGGCGCTCCTGGATAGTGCTATGTAGCATGAACTAATTCCCGCAGGGCAACCACTTCGCGGTATTAGTTTTTGACCCTGCAAAGTTTGGCATGCAAAAGCAAATGCATTTTTGCATGAGCAATGCCTCATGATAAGCCAATTTAGCCAGATTTGCACAGCCAGACTCGTAAGGGTTAAGCTTGGTGTTGAGCACGCATAAATCTTCTTGTAGTAAGATCCTTCAGTGTGGTGGAACCTGGAGGACCTAGGAATCCACACTTAGCCAGTTACTGTATATCATCTGTGTTATTCTCTAGCATAGTTCCAGGGTGTTGAGATCACGGCCCTCACACCCCAGACTAGGAATACTGTATATCATCTGTGTTATTCTCTAGCATAGTTCCAGGGTGTTGAGATCACGGCCCTCACACCCCAGACTAGGAATACTGTATATCATCTGTGTTATTCTCTAGCACAGTCCCAGGGTGTTGAGATCACGGCCCTCACACCCCAGACTAGGAATACTGTATATCATCTGTGTTATTCTCTAGCATAGTTCCAGGGTGTTGAGATCACGGACCTCACACCTCAGACTAGGCCTTGTTCTGATATCTGTTATGACCTGTAGCTTTCCTGACTATTCTTCTGATCTCTGATTTGGTACTTTGCATATCTGATACTCTGTTGCCGACCCGGCCTGTCTGACCTTCTGGCTGTCACCCCCCGCAGGGTGTCCAGCCTTTCCGCAGGGGTCCCCTGCTATACAGAGGGGACACTGCTCCTTATCAGTCAGGGACTCCCTCTCCAGGTGTCCTTGACTGCAGTAGGGTCTTCTCTAATTATTGGACCACCTGCTACCCCGGTGGTCCAAAGGTTACTGTTGCACCAAAACACTTACACACTCAGGTGTCTAGAGGTTAGACATATTTGATTATTGGCGATTCTGCAGATCCCCAATAACCAGGTATATCTGTATTCTTGGGGATACTGCAGATCGCCAAGAATCAGATTCTCTCTCTGGTTGCTGACACCTATCGTTACATTATGGAATATCTTTTTAGGGAATATAAAGAATAATAGCCTAGAATCACCTATGAAGACATGGACTAGTCCAAAACCTGTCACTTCTGTCAGAGTTCTATTACCTACTGTATGTGACAGCAACATAGGAGAAAAATAATTTATGGCTCATTTTACTCTGGAAAAACATACTTCTTACTTGTCTATGTTTGCACATAATGTATTTTTTTTTTTGCCATAGTGCCCCTTTAAAGAAATGCACATGAGTTACCAGCACATGCTACGCAGCACCACCGCACGTAGCATGCACGCAGAGATTTTAACTCGCGCTGCTCAATTTAAGCTGTGCTGCTTGACCTCCATGCTTCAGTTGTTTCTGAGTTACAAACCTGAATCAGGTACAAAGTCAGTGACGTTAGAGTGAAAATAGAGCAAGTGATGTGTGAAAGAGCAGGATCTAGTTGAGCTCTTGTTTGTTTGGGATGGCAGGAGAGCACAAGGGAACAGGGGACAGTACCTATCAAGGAATCTTTAAACTTCCTTGCTAGGTCAATGAATGCCATCTCACAGGACCTTATTCACCCCATAATTTCCTGAGCTCCGCCAAATAATATAAGCGTGAACCTACCTGTGTCGTGTTTACACACTGACTGAAAGCTTCTCACTTAGTTCTCACTGGTCAACGCAGGGCAGGTTGACAAGTATTCTGATTGCAACTAAATAATTACTTGTCTCAAAATAGGTTTATTTCAAGGATGTGCAAGTGGGGATGTCAGTTTTATCTCTGGTGTTACCATTAACCTTTACATCAATTCTAAGTCTTTATAAAAAGAAGGAGAAGATGGCTACATAATCTAAGCCACTGGGACCTTGTGACTGCTCTCTGCAGGCCTGTATGGTACAGTGAACAATTGCCTCACAGGGAACAAGGATGAAGGCCGTGCATCACAAATGGAGGATCCTCTCCTCTGGGGGTCCTTCTAACTTGCAGTAAAAGCAGCTTTAAAACCAATATTGTTGCATACAATGGTGGCTGCTTTTCTGAAGAGATTATTGGTCTCAGCAGTAATTTAGCTGTGGATCTAAAGCACAGTCCATTTATGCAGTCAAGTGAATACAGAAACTATTTCAGCCTCTCTGTACTTTCTGTACTATTAATAATGCTTTCCATTCATACAGTGACTTATGAAAAACTTTTTTTTTTTGAGGAATTAGATTATGTGACTTGGATTGTTAAACTTACATGGTTAACTTGGAGTGTTAAATTACAAACAGACACTGTATTTGTATGTGCTGTAAATGAACACAGTTGTAAATTAAAAGTTCCCTTCTCGTATGAGGATTAGGGATGGTCGAAAATGCTGATTTCCAATTTAGCAGAAATTCCGATTTCCGCCAATGGCGATTACCAATTCCATGGATTTCCAATTTTGATTTCCGAGTAGTCTTTTTTTGGTCATTTTTTGCATTCTCTAGCTGACCAAAAACTTCCAAGTTGATTCTGTATTCTCTGATTGGTCCAATGCTTCTGAGTTCTGTGATTCGGCTAAAATTATCGAGTTGCAGTAAATTAGGTATTTCCATAGAAATGTGATTTCTGTTTTTCCAAAGAATCTTTTTTGGTCATTTTTGCATTCTCTGATTGGTCCAATGCTTCCGAGTTCTATGATTGGGCTAAAATTAAAGAGTTGTGGTTATGTAGTATCAGCGCAGAAATATGATTTCCGTTTTCAGTTTTCCAATTGGAAAAGCCAATTTTTGCACTTTGCACTTTGTGCAATTAGCAGGTAGCGTAATGAGCATTACCATAGCAACGCTTCCACTAATTGTGCAGTGGGTGCTACCTTGTCATTGTCAGTAATGGTAGAATTGCTGTGTACTCCCTCTACATAGTAGCCTAACAAACTTGTGTGCAATCCTGTACTGTATTTGTTTATGGCTGAAGCCAGACTTTCAGCCCTCATTGGTGAGCAGCAGTCTACATATGTTCACATTTGCTTACTCTGAAGGCTGCTGAAGGGGGTTCATATAATCATCACACCCAGCTGCAGCTGGCAAAAGTTCCTGGATACTAACCAATTCCTCCACCTCATGACTTCCTATTAAAGTGTACTAGAGATGGGCAGAATAGTTCGCCGGCAAGCAGTATTCTGCTTACATTGGCTGTTCGCATTTGCGGCGAACAGCGAACATTTGGTGTGTTCTCCCCCTATACATTATCATTGAGCTAAATGTTGACCCCTTATCTCACAGTCAGCAGACACATGGCAGCCAATCAGCTAGCACCCCTTCCTGGACCCCTCACACCCCTTATCAAAAAGCAGTTGGCCATATTGTATCAATACTCTGCTGACTGTTAGTGAGAGCAGGGACAGACTTGCTGCAGATAGGTAGGGAAAGCATTAGCTAGGCCTGTGTTCTTGTTCCTCACTCACTGTGAAAGCACTTCAAACATCCCTACTGAGGGCTAGCACATCGGTCTCCTGTTTTTTTTTTTTTTTAGTGTGTGACACTCCATAGCCCACAGACAACCAGAGCTGTGTGCACACTACTGCTGTTGCCTCATTAAGTTACACGCACAGAACCACTCCAGTGCATTATTATTTTACTGTATTCTGATAGTACTGTATTCTGATAGTTGTATTTCTCTGTTTGTGACATTCCACAGCCCACTGTCACCCAGAGCTGTGTATAATGTGATTTCTGCCCTTTAGGGATTAAAACACGACGTTTCGTCAGCTCCGTAATTTTTGGCGAGACTTTTGGCATGGACCCCCCTCTGGCATGCCCCTGTCCGGGTCTTAGACCCCTTGAAACAACTTTTTCATCACTTTTTTGGCCAGAAAAAGTCTTTCTAGGTTTTAAAATTTGCCAGCCCATTGAAGTCTATAGTGGCCGCCAGATTCACCTGTTAGCAGACAGTTTTCAGAAGTTTGCGTTCGCAAACAGAAAATTCTATGTTCGCAACATCTCTAAAGTGTACCTGAGTGCTAATTTATACTTATCAGGGGCTTTTACTAGCCCCATAAGCACTGTGGCTTCCCTCGCCATCCTCTTCAGCTCCTCCATTCTGACACTACGATTCCCGTAATCCAGTCAGTTGCCGCCAGTCAAGGGATTCTGCCCTCCCATCCCCTGGAGAGATCTGCACCTGCGAGGGGTTTGTGTGCGGCCAAGCCACGCATGCGCAGAATGCCGCAACTGCCCAGATTACTGGGAGTCATATCGGCGTAGCGGAGGGGCTGAGGAGGACAGCGAGGGAGGCCATTGTGCTGATAGGGCTGAAGGAAGCCACAGGTAAGTAAAAATTTGCACTAGTAAACCATCTCAGGTTCACTTTAAAGCTCTACCAGGCCTGACTCAGCTACCACAGCTGATGATGAGCAAAGAGAAGCCCCATGAGTTATCCTCTTACTCTAGTCATCAGCTCAATCTGGTCATCAGCAGTGGTGGGCAGAACCAGGACATGAGCAGCAACATAGTCTCCCCTTCTTTGCAGGACACTATGATTACTGTTGGTAGGCACTACAGCTCTTTAGAGAATTCCTAGTGCATTAGGCTGCCTGTTGGAAGCAAAGATTTATGGTCAAAGCAAAACACTGCGCTAGCTAAATACAACTACAGGGTGAATTATTTAATGGAGTGCTTCCAATAAACCACTAAAATAGCACAGAACAATACAGGAAAAGCACTAAGTGTGAACAGTCCTTGGATATAAGTAGATATAACACAGTCCTTTGGTAATCCACTGTATATGTTCACGAGACACTGTGACATGCTAAGGATTCTTCTCTTGAGCAGGCATGGTCGGAATAGCCCATTTCCGTTTCCGTCACAATTCAGCATTCCGTCATATAGAAATTCCGTTACCGTTCCATTCCGACAGTATACCGGGGTAATTCCGCGGAATTCCGTTTAATTCGGAATTCCGCCGGAAAAATTTTAAAATATTCTCTCTCTCTCTATCTCTATCTCCCCATCTCTCCATCTCTCCATCTCTCCATCTCTCTCATGCAGTAGGGAATTGCAGATTTTCAAAACAGCTTATATACCATAGCTGGGATTTGAACCCAGAACCTAGTGTGTAGTAAGTATGTGTCTTAACCTCTAGACCATGACCCACACTACATGTTAAAGCTGGCGGTAGCATAAACCATACTTCCATTATGATCAATTCGATAGAAAAAGTAGCATGATTAAGGATTTGTACTTTTTGAAAAGCATGCCTATATACCATAGCTGGGATTTGAACCAAGGACCTTGTGTATAGTAGGTATCTGTCTTAACCTCTAGACCATGACCCACACTACATGCTAAAGCTGGCGGTAGCATAAACCATACTTCCATTATGATCAATTCGATAGAAAAAGTAGCATGATTAAGGATTTGTACTTTTTGAAAAGCATGCCTATATACCATAGCTGGGATTTGAACCAAGGACCTAGTGTATAGTAGGTATCTGTCTTAACCTCTAGACCATGACCCACACTACATGCTAAAGCTGGCGGTAGCATAAACCATACTTCCATTATGATCAATTCGATAGAAAAAGTAGCATGATTAAGGATTTGTACTTTCTGGCTTCCATGTGGATGGGGGGTGCTGCACTGCTATTCCATATGTGGACCACCAATATTTAAAGATGTAGCTGACCGCATTTATAAGCAATACATTTTCTGTGTGGGGGGCCGGTAAGAAAGCCTTAGGGGGCCACATTCGGCCTGCGGGCCTTAGTTTGAGGACCACTGCTCTAGACCATCAACCACACTCAGGGCCAGGCTTTAGCATGTAGTGTGGTCAGAGGTGGGACAAGGTCCTTCAGCACCCAAGGCTGAGACAGCAAAGTGCGCCCCCCCATCCCTCCCACCCCAGCTGTCACACACTGATTGCTATTACACTAAGAGGTGCCCCAGGGCCCCCCCCCCCACCCCCAACACCTTAATCTCTACTTATCTGGCTTGCAGTCGCTGCCATGTATCACCTTTTCTTATTTCTTTCTGCTTCAAACACAATTGGGAATGACAGCTGAATGAATTGTGCACCCCCTCCTACACTGCGCCCTGAGGCTGCAGCCTCTCCCTTACTAGTGGGTAAGACAGGTACCTACTACTATGCAGTGTGGGTCATGGTCTAGAGGTTAAGACAGATACCTACTACACACTAGGTCCTGGGTTCAAATCCCAGCTATGGTATATAGGCATGCTTTTCAAAAAGTACAAATCCTTAATCATGCTACTTTTTCTATCGAATTGATCATAATGGAAGTATGGTTTAATGGTTTATGCTACCGCCAGCTTTAGCATGTAGTGTGGGTCATGGTCTAGAGGTTAAGACAGATACCTACTATACACTAGGTCCTTGGTTCAAATCCCAGCTATGGTATATAGGCATGCTTTTCAAAAAGTACAAATCCTTAATCATGCTACTTTTTCTATCGAATTGATCATAATGGAAGTATGGTTTAATGGTTTATGCTACCGCCAGCTTTAGCATGTAGTGTGGGTCATGGTCTAGAGGTTAAGACAGATACCTACTATACACTAGGTCCTTGGTTCAAATCCCAGCTATGGTATATAGGCATGCTTTTCAAAAAGTACAAATCCTTAATCATGCTACTTTTTCTATCGAATTGATCATAATGGAAGTATGGTTTAATGGTTTATGCTACCGCCAGCTTTAGCATGTAGTGTGGGTCATGGTCTAGAGGTTAAGACAGATACCTACTATACACTAGGTCCTTGGTTCAAATCCCAGCTATGGTATATAGGCATGCTTTTCAAAAAGTACAAATCCTTAATCATGCTACTTTTTCTATCGAATTGATCATAATGGAAGTATGGTTTAATGGTTTATGCTACCGCCAGCTTTAGCATGTAGTGTGGGTCATGGTCTAGAGGTTAAGACAGATACCTACTATACACTAGGTCCTTGGTTCAAATCCCAGCTATGGTATATAGGCATGCTTTTCAAAAAGTACAAATCCTTAATCATGCTACTTTTTCTATCGAATTGATCATAATGGAAGTATGGTTTATGCTACTGCCAGCTTTAACATGTAGTGTGGGTCATGGTCTAGAGGTTAAGACAGATACCTACTATACACAAGGTCCTTGGTTCAAATCCCAGCTATGGTATATAGGCATGCTTTTCAAAAAGTACAAATCCTTAATCATGCTACTTTTTCTATCGAATTGATCATAATGGAAGTATGGTTTATGCTACTGCCAGCTTTAACATGTAGTGTGGGTCATGGTCTAGAGGTTAAGACACATACCTACTACACACCAGGTTCTGGGTTCAAATCCCAGCTATGGTATATAAGCTGTTTTGAAAATCTGCAATTCCCTACTGCATGAGATAGATGGATGGATGGATGGATGGATGGATGGATGGAGGAGAGAGAGAGAGAGAGAGAGAGAGAGAGAGAGAGAGAGAGAGAGAGAGAGAGAGAGAGAGAGAGAGAGAGAGAGAGATTTGTGCTATTCCGGAAAATTCTGTCGGAATTATAAAATTTCCGCGGAATTCCGTTTGAGAGGTATAGGAATTCCGATTGACTATCGGAATTAACCTAATTCCGGCCGGAATCACGGAATTTATAATTCCGCGGAATTTTCCGAGCATCCCTACTCTTGAGTGAATACCACCACCTCATCCCTAGTAGGGGACACTCACCCTTACGATATGACCCTTAGTAAGATAGGGTCCACAGCGATTGCAGGGTCATTAGAGGCCACCCTCTGCCTGTCACAATCCTCCAACATGTAATAATCCACTCGACTTGCTCCACACACAACATCTCCAAAAAAAAAAAGAGAGAGAGACAAAGACGCATTCCTCCATAATTTACCAAACCAAAATTTAAGTACATACTCTTAGGTACATAAAAAACATTTGGAAGTAATCCCTTTAAGTAAAAATGTTCACTTTCGATGTAGGCAACAGTACAAGTTTGTCTCTTCACTGCTGTCTACTTTTCTGCTGAAGTCACTCAACCATTGCCATAGCAACATGTCTATTTAGCAGAAGAGGGAGAGGAGCAAAGTGCAGAAACCAGGCAAAGGGCTTCTAGCCAGCAATAATTACATTTGCAGATCTGCATTAAAGGTAAACATTTTTACTCAAAGGGAATGCTTTCAAATGTTATTTATGTGCCTGCCTAAGAGTACATTTAATTTAGGGGAGTTGAATCCCACTTTAAAATGAACTAAGATTTTCTAAATGCAATGTTTGCCTACTCATCAATATATTTACCTATTCAGGTGCTAATTAATACAACAGTTTCTTATTCTTGTTTATTGTTAATGACATGATAAGAGGGTAGAAAAAGTCAGCCAAAGCCTTAAAAATCAGATAAAATGGCCATTGTCAGCACTAATAAAAATGTAATACATCAGGTCTGGGGTTTACCAATCCTCTATAATAAAACCCTAACTATCGCTGCGTCCAGCAGCTGTCCCTGTGTCCCAGGTTTTTTGTTAATGCGCATGTGCGCAGTAACGGACAGCTGGACAGGACCAGGGAGCGAGGCAGGCGAGCGAGGTGGGCGGGTGCGGGTGTGCGCGCGGTGGACGCACAGCAGTTGCGTGCGAGTCGGGCGCGTGCAGTGTGTGCGCGCATGCAGACTGGCGGCGGTGGCTGGAAAAAGACCTAGAGCCCATTTTTAAACGGGCTTGGGTCTACTAGTTATTGTTAGAACTTAAGTATTATATTAATTCATAGGCCTCAGTTACTTTAACTGAGTTTAGGTAAAAGACTTGATTTGCAGAGTATACCTTTAAGGAGCATTTCTAGAAGCACTGAAGAACAGTGTGATTTGGACAGTACAAGGCTACGATGTACAGACAGGGAGGCAGTCTTGTTCTGTAAACATCGAGTGTTTTCATATTTCCTAAAGGTAAACAATGTTCTTTTTAGATTAAGAGTCAGGTCCCTGGAACATGGAGTTTTTCACGCCATGCGCAGTAAAGACTGTGCTTGTCATGATATCACGGGGTCTTATCAGCCAATAGCAGGCGAAGAGGTATTGATCCATCCCTGCTCAGATGATGTCACATTTAACTCTTTAGAGTTAGTATAAGAAGAGCTAGTGAGCTCCCGGGGCTACTACTGCTTCTTCTGACTTCTGGCTGATGACTTCCACTTTCTACTCTTTTAGTAATGTCTTGTCATCCTATCTAACTGTATGCTGTATATAGGCCTAAGTGCAACGTAGTATAGATGTAACATAAGAGAAAGCCTGGTTGCCATTCAAAAGGAATGGACCAAGAGCCTGTAACGCAAAGAGGACTTACTACAGACCAATTGCTTCGCTGAGGTGTAACGAACATGTAAAGATAAGCATCTGTATATCTGTTTACTGAATAAACTCCTGAAACTTTGACGACGTATAAGAAGTTCTATCTCCTGTGCTGTTGCTGTGATGAGAGTCGAGTTATCACACTTCCTGTGATATGGTGCTGAACTAAGGTGTAGTGTTGTTGCCCATAGCAACCAACAAAGATTTATTACAGTTATATATAACTCAACACAATTTGATTAATGTATAGGCTTTTGTTATAACATATAAAAGCAGTTTCTAGTGCATGACTTTGTCCCAATAACATATTTTTCGAGCCAGATTCACATACTGAAATATAAATGAGGAGATTATAAATCTTTTAAATCTGAGACACCTTTTCATAGAAATAAGGTTGAATACAGACATCGCTAGAGTCTGTCCACATGCGAGTATACGTGAAATACAGGCAGAAATGCATATTAGAGAAAGAATTGTAAAAGTGACAATTTAGCACAAAGCCCACTGACTTTCTCTGTCACATTCTAGCTGATATTTCACTTCTGCACCCAAGGTTATGAGAGTCAGTATAACATTAATCTTTGACAGTTCAACAAAGCAATGAGTTCAGATAGCCACAGAGCTGCATTAAAAAGTCATTGAATTTGAAGATGCTGAATATGGTCTGTGTTACTATGGGAGAAGTATAATGATCTTCTGAAACTCCATTTAGGGGTTTTTAGCGTTTTGATACACTTAAAGAGTTTTCTTACTTTAATTATAGATACATCCGTTCCCCTCTTGAACTTTGTGACAGTTAAAGTAAACCTTTGTGGAGTAAAATATATATCAAATGAAGCGAAGCTGTGATATGACTTTGCAGTCTTTTCCTGTGCCTGCATTATACATGTCATGCATGAAATATTAGATTCAAATATCTGCACTAGGCCTAGCAAATGGGTAGAATGCATCTGAGCAGAGGGTGTGGCTACGTTTCCAGTTATCAAAATGTTTACTTTTTAGTAACTCTTGTTTGATAGAATTGCATACAAGTTTATTTTAAAGTATTTTATGAAGTGCCAACATATTCCGTGGCGCTGATATGGAGGCTGCCATATTTATTTCCTTTTAAAGAGACTCTGTAACATCAAAAAGATCCCCAGGGGGGTACTCACCTCGGGTGGGGGAAGCCTCCAGGTCCTAATGAGGCTTCCCACGCCGTCCTCTGTCCCACGGGAGTCTCGCTGCAGCCCTCCGAACAGCCGGCGACAGACCCGACTGTCAGTTCAATATTTACCTTTGCAGGCTCCAGCGGGGGAGCTGTGGCTGCTCTCTGCTCCGAACTACACGGAAATACCCGATCTCAGTTGGGTCCACTCTACTGCGCAGGCGCCAGAAACTTGCGCCTGCGCAGTAGAGCAGACCCGACGGCGATCGGGTATTTCCGCCTACTTCGGAGCCGACAGCCATCAGAGCGCCTGCGCAGGAGCCAGGAAGGTAAATATTGATGTCATCTTTCTCGGAGGGCTGCAGCGAGACCCCTGAGGGACGAAGGACGGCGTGGGAAGCCTCATTAGCATCCGGAGGCTTCCCCCACCCGAGGTGAGTACCCCCCAGGGGATATTTTGACGTTACAGATCCTCTTTAAACAATGCTCATTTCCTGACTGTCCTTTTGATCTTCTGCCTCTAATACTTTTAACCATAGACCCTGAATAAATATACAGCATATCAGATGTTTACTTAGCTGCATGCTTATTTCTAGTGTGATTCAGACACTGCTTCAGCCAACTAGATCAGAAGGGCTGCGAGGTAATTGGTATTGTTTAAAAGGAAATAAATATGGCAGCCTCTATACAGGACCTTTTGCTGGAGGATGCACCCCCTGCCCCGATTTGGAATGATCGCACGGCACCCGACAATTTACTCTGCTTCATTTGATGTTCTCACATGACATACTGCAGCTCAACACAATAGCACACTGGCTGGGTGTGAGTCTGTGACAAACAAACTGCTCATCCTCAGCCACTTCATTCCTCCTCAGGAAGGTTCACATACAGTACAAAAATGCTGCCCCTGAAATCTCTGCGCCTGATGTAAATGTTTCCTCTTGCTTCATGTGAGAGCCAGCACTGACTCCATATTCTTCTCACTTCAGTTGTCCTCTAAGAACAGCTTCATGTTTTTGAAATATAGCTTTGTTCAGTGATGGAAAAAGCCTGTGCTACTGATTTAGTTATGGTTTAAAATACTTTAAATCCTTGCCTGTTACTCACACTGACAGAAACAGCCCCAGCTTCACATGTTTGGAGGTCACAAAGGGGGCTAGATGGTGGGATTCACTGGGGCACATAACAGAAAAATAACTACAACTAATCTGTTACAGTAAAGTGTATTTAACAGGTATTGCATTGCAGTATTACACACCATAGCCTGTGCAGTCTGGTACACTTCTACAAAGTGGAGGGTGGAAGAAAGGGGTGGGGGTAGGGGGGCAGGAGTTTACAATAGCTACAGCTGGTCAACACAGCAAAATGGGGGGGGGATCTCAAAATGCCTCCAGAGTCCAAAGCTTTGGAAAGCGTTGCAAAGTGGCAAATGGTTGGCTCGGATACGGCAGTGCAGCAGCATTATGTATCTTTGCTTCATAGCAGGGTCGGGCCAAGGCAGAGGCAAGAGAGGCTCTAGCCTCAGGGCGCAGTGTAGGAGGGGGCACACAACTCACTCAGCTATCATTCCCCTACTGTGTTTGAAGCAGAGAGAAATAAGAAAAGGGGATACATGGCAGAGACTGCAAGCCAGATAACTAGAGATTAAGGTGTTGTGGGCCCTGTGGTGCCTCTTAGTCTAATAGCAATCAGTGTGAGACGGCTGGAGTGGGAGGGATGGGGGGGTGCACTTTGGTGTTTCAGCCTTGGGTGCTGGAAGACCTTGTCCTGACTCTGCTTCATAGTTCCAAATTATTATACAGCAATTGATAACATAGCTTCATTCCACAGTAATACCAAACAAATCCACCTCCCTGGCAACAGTAAGTCTGTGGGGGGACTGCTTGTCAGACAGCTGAGAAAACCTGGAATTTAGCATTTCCTTATGTCTGAATGCATGGGAAGACCTAGACTTTAGTGACTGCCAGGCCTCTTGACTTTTTTGCCCACATAGAGTAGCTAGTTCCATAGGCTGGATAATGGGATTATATAACAAGTATGCCAGAATCCTGTTGTGACATTGGGTGTTGCATGCATTACAAAATAAGATGCTGACAAGTAAAAATAAAAATGCTGAAGGTAAGCAAAGAATGTCTCATAAGTAATAAATATGATTTGGAATAAATATAATAAGCCCCCCGAGGACTGAAAATTAGATACCTATACCCTAGATAATTTTCATCTTCTCTTTAAAATAACTTTTCAGCATTTTACCAAATAATAAGTGAACATTTATTTTCTTCTTTGCTGGTGGTTTAAAGGGCATTTTATTGAGTGAAAATAAACACAGGGTAAAAAGTGAATTGCATATGGGCTAAGTGAGAATGGAGGTGAGCAGAATTGCTAAAAAATAGACTAGCAATGTAAAGGAAGGAAGGGAAGGTAGACTAGCAATGTAAAGGAAGGTGAATGTATGAAAAGGAATACAAACAACAATGTACTCTAGCGCTCATAGGACAATAAATAAACAAAGGTCAACAAGATAATATCAGTCTAAATAGCACCGATATGCGTCAGCGCCCTAAAACTGGGCTCAGACCCCCCAAGCAAAGTCTTTAAGGTAGAGTGCTCCCCTGCTATTGTGAATAGCTATTCATGTAGAAAAAATATAAAAGGGGCAACAATAAGCTCTCAAATCCAGTCACTAGATTGATGGAGGTTTTCAGCAAATACATCAAAACAGTAGGGGTACCGGTATTACACCCTTACCCCCCCCCCCGCCCCTCCTTCATATGCAGACTCACTGGATCTGGTGGCCATTGGGCCCGATATTGCATGTGAGGTAGAGGCTACCCCTCAGCAACACCTGCACAACTACTGGGAACTTGTGATCCGCCTTCAGAGCTATGGAGCAACATGACGCAGTGACGTCATCGGACGCGGTGACGTGCTATACACGCAGGTGTTTTGATGTGCAGCCACTGACGGCAGTGTTCCTCCAGCTTGCGACCTATCTAGCTTGTGGTTGGAAACTCTAATAGCAGGACGTTCAGTCTAGAGCGCTGCTTGCTAGTGATTCTTGAGGCACCTGCCTTTTTTGCTAACTTATTTTGTAATTTGTACACCGATTGTTAAAGGACCTTGCATGAACACTGCCTGCCCTGATCCTGGCCTGTTTTGACTATGCATCTGTATTGTGGTTACACTTTCATCTGAATTGCCTCAGCCCATAAGCCTCAGGTAACTATTCAAGTATACTGTGTCTGCATTACCTTGCTGTGTTTGGTGAATGCTATGTGCCAGGTTGTATGCTACATCTACCTGCAGGGTATTGTAGTTTGTTGTTAGGCAGGAGTGTACCCAAGTGTTAGGGCTGGGTTATAGGTCAGTCATATAAGCATACAGTCTGACCTATCGAAAGTAGCTAGACAAGCCTGACAGCCAGATTTGTTTTAAGCCTAAAGTATACGTTGGTCCAGGAAAGAGAATGGCTGCACTTAGGGACCATGCGGGGTTAATGGCTGTACTTGGGGACCAGGAGGGAATGAACGGCTGTACTGGAGGGAGGAATACATACTAAGCGTTAAACTGCTGCATACTTTGCTAGGCCGACACCCAGAAATGGACAATTTGAGATCAAGCAGCACCTGGAAAATGTATGCATGCATTACCATAGGCGACCACATTAAAGTACAGAAATACTGTCTGTAGCTGGAAATTAAGGCACGTGGGGAGGGGGAGAGAAAGATAGTGGTGGCAGAGTGTAAATCTTTAGTAACAGTGGGCATTCTGGGAATATTAGTTCACCAGAGTGGGGCTACAGTGTAAAATTACCGATATTCTATTACCGCTATTTTGCATCCATTTTTCCCAACCCCAGGTACAAGTCAGAGAATTTACAACAATAGCAAAGCATATGCTGCACTTATTTCCTTTTAAACAATGCAAATTGCCTGGCTTACCTGCTGATCCTTAGCCAGGCATGCAATGAACAAGCATGCTTTTTACTGAAGTCTGGCTGGATTAGCCACATGCTTGTCTCAGGTGTATAATTCAAATACTACTCCAGCCAGAAAGATCAGCAGGACTGACAGACAAACAGTATTGTTTAAAAGGAAATAAATATGGCAGCATCTATGTCCCTCTAATTTCAGATTCCCCTTCGGAAAGGGGCCATGCAGGTTAAAAGAAGGTTAGAATTTCCCTGTATTGCTGCACTCACTGTGTCAAACAAAACAGAGAAATTGCAGTCAACTCAATCAAGCTAAAACATGGTGGGTGGAGCCAGAAGTCTTACAGCCCTGTGGGCCCTGTGGGCCTCTGACACCTCCTCCCCCCTGTGTAATGACCACTAAAATCTGAAAAAAAACACTCTCCCCAGCTTTGCAGAGTAGCGTAGGGAACGGTGTAATATTTTCCATGTATCAGGGTGCTAGTGATGCTCGGATACCCCTTTTTATTATTCGAGTTTGGTCGAATTCGAATAGTAAATTATTCGAATTCAGTCGAATATTCGAGTCGAATATTTTTTACTATTCGATTCGACCTCGGACTTCGAGCTCACTATTCGAGTCGGTATTCGAGCTCATTATTCGAGCTGACTATTCGAATTGGCCTTAAATAGCTTCCAACACTTGTTTTGAGGGTGAATGATGCAAGAAACATCTTTTTTTCCAAGTAACAACAGCAAGTGATTATGTGGGGATGTTCCTTTAAAAAAAAAAAAGGTGGAAAGAGAAGTTGTGTCCAGAATTTTTTTCAGTACTGTATATACTTCTTCTTCTTCTTCTTTTTTATCTTCTATATCTTCTTCTTCTATATCTTCTTCTTCTATATCTTCTTCTTCTATATCTTCTTCTTCTATATCTTCTTCTATATCTTCTTCTTCTTCTTCTATATTGTATTCTTCTTCTTCTTCATCTTCTTCATCTTCTTCATCATCATCTTCTTCTTCATCTTCTTCTTCATCTTCTTCATCTTCTTCTTCTTCATCATCTTCTTCTTCTTCATCTTCTTTTTCTTCTTCTTCATCTTCTTCATCTTCTTCATCTTCTTCTTCTTCATCTTCTTCTTCTTCATCTTCTTCATCTTCTTCTTCTTCATCTTCTTTATCTTCATCTTCTTCATCTTCTTCTTCTTCATCTTCTTCTTCTTCATCTTCTTCATCTTCTTCTTCTACATCTTCTTCATCTTCTTCTTCTTCATCTTCTTCATCTTCTTCTTCATCTTCTTCTTCTTCATCTTCTTCATCTTCTTCTTCATCTTCTTCTTCTTCTTCTTCTTCTTCTTCTTCTTCTTCTTCTTCTTCTTCTTCTTCTTCTTCTTCTTCTTCTTCTTCTTCTTCTTCTTCTTCTTCTTCTTCTTCTCCTCCTCCTTCTTCTTCTTCTTCTTCTTCTCCTTCTTCTTCTTCTTCTTCTTCTTCTCCTTCTTTTTCTATATCGTCTTCTTCTTCTTCACTTATTTCTCTTTTATATTTTTTTTTAAAGAAATGCAGCTATTTTTGAGCGTAATAAATAGCTGGTGGCGCACGCATGTTGGAAGCGCCATTGTATGTGCTACCTGGCAGTGGAAACACACAGACAGCAGGAGGTAAATTCAGCAGCAGCAGCAGGAGGAGGCGGATGATTGTGTGGCAGCAGGCAGTCAATGAGGCAGGCAGCGAGACATAATAGGCTGTGTGGTACCTAGCGGTGGTACCAGGCCGTAAATACACAGCATGAGGTTCCAGACAGCGGTCGTGAAGCCCACATCATGTCCAATACACAACTGGGACAACACAGTTTTCAACCCGGACACCTCTAAAAATAATATCACACAGTATTAATAAAAAGTATATATAATTTTTTTGTTTTTTTAAAGAAATGCAGCTATTTTTGAGCGTAACAAATAGCTGGTGGCGCACGCATGTTGGAAGCGCCATTGTATGTGCTCCCTGGCAGTGGAAACACACAGACAGCAGGAGGTAAATTCAGCAGCAGGAGGAGGAGGATGAGTGTGTGGCAGCAGGCAGTCAATGAGGCAGGCAGCGTGACATAATAGCCCTGGTACCTAGCGGTGATACCAGGGCGTAAATAAACACAACAGGAGGTCCCAGACAGCGGTCGTGCAGCCCACATTGTGTCCAATACACAACTGGGACAACACAGTTTTCAACCCGGGCACCTCAGAAAAATTAAACCTTTTTTTTTAATGTTTTTTTGGTTTTGTTTGTAAAACAAATTACACAGATATATAGCTATTGTTTGACGTAATAGCTGGTGGCATAGTGGCAGCAGAAGGTAAATCTGTGTACCCTGGCGTTGGGAAACACAGACAGACAGCAGCAGCAGCAGGAGGAATGGAGGAGTAATTATGTGAGCAGCTATTGTTTGACGTAATAGCTGGTGGCAGAGTGGCAGCAGAAGGTAATTCTGTGTACCCTGGCAGTGGGAAACACAGACAGACAGCAGCAGCAGCAGGAGGAATGGAGGAGTATTGTGAGTGTGGCAGCAGGCAGGCAGCGTGACATAATAGCCCTGGTACCTAGCGGTAATACCAGGGCGTAAATAAACACAACAGGAGGTCCCAGGCAGCGGTTGTGCAGCCCACATTGTGTCCAATACACAACTGGGACAACACAGTTTTCAACCCGGGCACCTCAGAAAAATTAAACCTTTTTTTTATGTTTTTTTGGTTTTGTTTGTAAAACAAATTACACAGATATATAGCTATTGTTTGACGTAATAGCTGGTGGCATAGTGGCAGCAGAAGGTAAATCTGTGTACCCTGGCAGTGGGAAACACAGACAGACAGCAGAAGGGCAGTACACAGCAGCCCACTGTAGGTGTAAAATGTGTGGCTGCAGGCGACGTAATAGTCAAAGTGAACCAGGCTGGCTTAGTGAGCAGGAGCCAGGAGGTGGTAAAGGGTGGTAAGGCACATTAACAATGGTTCTTCAGTTCATGTCCCCCTCTCGTCGACAACAGGGGCCAGGAACTTGCCTTCCACCCACGCCTGGTTCATCTTGAGAAACGTCAGTCTGTCCACAGACTTGTGAGACAGACGTGAGCGTTTCTCGGTGACCACGCCACCAGCTGCACTGAAGCAGCGCTCGGACAGCACGCTGGAAGGGGGACAGGACAGCACTTCCAGGGCGTACTGCGCCAGCTCGCTCCAGATCTCCAGGCGCTTGACCCAATACTCCATGGGATCAACAGGGGCATCGCTGTCAAGCCCGCTGTAGGACCCCATGTAGTCAGCCACCATTCGGGTCAGGCGCTGGCTGTGACTGGAGGAGGATGCTGCTGCACGCACCTCCTCTCTAGTCACTGCTGCCGGAGCCTCTACAGTCCTGTAGAGCTCGTTGCTGAGAGACAGCAGGTCTGTGGGGCGCTTGCTGCTGGATGCAGGCACCTGCTGCTGCCTCTGTGCTGGCTGGACAGTGGGGGTGGAAGGCTGGGGGAAGGCTTCCTCCAAGCGCTCAACAAGGGCCTGCTGCAAGCTCCTTATTTGTTGCGCTGGGTCTCCTCCTGCGGGCGGCAGGAACTGGCTCAACTTCCCCTTGAGGCGTGGGTCCAACATCATGCTGATCCAGATGTCCTCCCTCTGCTTCATCTGGATCACCCTGGGGTCCTTGCGCAGGCACGTCAGCATGTGCGCTGCCATTGGGAAGAGGCGGGCCACGTGTGCTGGCACATCGGCGGCAGTGCTGTCCTCATCCTCCTCCTCTCCCTCCTCAGCCTCATCCTCTCTCCACCCCCGCACCAACTCAGCTGCACTGTGCTGATCCCCCTCATCAGCAGCAAGGTCAGGGACCTCCACCAAGTCCTCCTCCTCCTCCCCCTCAGAGGTGGACTGTGCAGCTGCTTGCCGCTCCTGCTGGTCCAAGGCTGCCGCTCCCTGTTCCAGCAAAGCATCGAGGGCCCTGTTCAGCAGACAAACCAGGGGCACCCACTCGCAGACCATAGCATAGTCCCTGCTCACCATGTTAGTGGCCTGCAGAAAGGGAGCCAGCACTAAGCACACCTGCTGCATGTGCCTCCAGTCATCATCGGGGACGATGGACGGGATGTTGCTGGTCTTGTCCCTTCTCTGAGCGGCGGAAACAGTGGCCAGGGTAAGGTACTGGTTGACAGCGTGCTTCTGTTCAACCAGACGCTCCAACATCGCCAGGGTGGAGTTCCAGCGAGTCGGAACATCAAGGATCAGCCGATGGCGTGGCAGCTCCAGCTCCTTTTGCACGTCTTCCAGGCTCGCACAGGCTGCAGCCGAGCGCCGGAAGTGACGCACAACGTTCCTTGCCGTTTCCAGCAGTTCGCCCATCCCCTGGTAGGTGCGCAAGAACTTCTGCACCACCAGGTTCAGCACGTGGGCAAGACAGGGGATGTGGGTCAGGTTTCCCCTGTCTATTGCGGCAACCAGATTGGCCCCATTGTCGGCAACCCCCTCTCCGACTCTGAGGCCTCTGGGTGTCAGCCAAATCCTCTCCTGCTCCTGGAGTTTGGCCAACACATGGGTTGCCGTCAGCTTGGTCTTCCCAAGGCTGACCAAGTGCAGCAGCGCTTGGCAGTGGCGGGCCTTCACACTGCTGCTGAGGCGGGGGGTTTGGCCAGGTGTGCCGGAGGATGGCAGAGGATCGGAGGAACCTGCTGCAGTTCCCCTGACCCTGCGGGGTGGCACCACCCTCTGTGTTGCTGCTGCTGCTGTGCCCGCTGCTGCTCTCCCATCCTCACCCCCTTCCACCAAGCTGACCCAGTGGACAGTGAAGGACAGCGGCCTGTCCCGAAGCGGCTGCTCCAGGAGTCTATGGTGACGTGGACCCTTTCACCAACCGCGTGCTCCAGCCCTCGCTCCACATTGGCCATCACAAAGCGGTGGAGTGCAGGAATGGCCTTGCGGGCGAAGAAGTGTCTGCTGGGGAGCTGCCAGTCTGCTGCTGCACAAGCAAGCAGCGCACGCATGTCGCTCCCCTCCTGCACGAGCGTGTACGGCAGGAGTTGGGAGCACATGGCCCGTGCCAGCAAGCCGTTCAGCTGACGCACGCGACGGCTGCTGGGAGGCAGAGCCCTAACCACCCCCTGGAAGGACTCGTTTAAAAGGCTCTGGCGTGACCTTTTGCTGGCACGGGAATCAGCAGACACAGCAGAGGAGGCCACTGAGGACTGGCTGCCAGAACAGGCCTCAGTGTCGGCGGCAGCAGGAGTTGCAGAGGGGGGAGGAGCAGTGCATTTCCGCACTCCTGCTGGTGCTGCTGGAGGAGCAGGAGGGCGGGTGGCTGCTGTTGCTGCTGCTGCTGCTGCTGAAGGCTGTGCAGTGATGGGTGTGGTGCCACTGCCAGCACCAGATGCCTTCAGCCTCTGGAACTCCTCATGCTGGTGGAAATGTTTTGCAGCAAGGTGGTTGATGAGCGAGCTGGTGCTGAACTTTAAGGGGTCTGCACCTCTGCTCAACTTCCGCTGACAGTGGTTGCAAGTGGCGTACTTGCTGTCCACAGTGGGCATGGTGAAAAAGCGCCAGATTGGTGACAAAAACAACCCCCTACGGCATGGAACCGCTGCTGCCTGTCTCCCTGTGGTGGTTTGGGGGGGGGGAGGCTTGGGTGCGGCTTGTGGTGGTACTGGCAGATGCTGCTGCTGCTGCTGCTAAGCCTGAGACACCAGCAGGCTGTGGGACCTGCCTACTGCTGCCAATGCTTGCAATGATGCGCCTCCTTGCAAGGCCCACAAGGGCATCCTCCTCCTCCTCCTCA
Source organism: Hyperolius riggenbachi (assembly GCF_040937935.1). Classification (NCBI taxonomy): domain Eukaryota; kingdom Metazoa; phylum Chordata; class Amphibia; order Anura; family Hyperoliidae; genus Hyperolius; species Hyperolius riggenbachi. Next base: position 108,765,692 of record NC_090651.1, read on the forward strand.
GAGCTGCTGATGACGACATCCCCTGGAGCTGGTGGCACCCAGTCTCTGTCTGTCACCGTGTCATCATCATCCTCCCCCTCCTGAAACATGTCCTGCTGGGATGATGACCCCCCAAACTCCTCTCCTGATGCATGGATGGGCTGCTTGACTGTCGCCACAGTCTTGCTGTCCAATCCCTCATCCCCCAAAGTGCCCATCAGCATCTCCTCCTCAAGATCGCCAACAACAGCAGACAATTTACTCATGATGCCTGGGGTCAAAAGACTGCTGAATGACAGGTCGGCAAGTGACGGTGAACTGGCCTCCTCCCCAGGCCCTGCTGGGCGGCTGCTGCGAACAGGGGTGGTGGTGGTGGTGGTGGTGAGGGTGGAGGCCTCGGATGCAGAGCTGATGGCGGGCTGCTCATCCTCCGTTGCACCACAGTGTCTGCATCCTTTTCCTCAATGGGACGTTTCCGACCCGGCTGGAGGAAAATCGGAGCAGGTGCTACACGCTGCTGCTGCTGTGTCTCTGCAGCGTGAGTTGCAGATGCTCCTGCTGGGCGGCGCCCAAGGCGTCCACGGCCAGTGGCTATAGGAGGAATGTTAGCCACTGACGCTGCTGCTGCTGCTGCAGAACTGTGCATGGTGGCGCGGCCGCGGCTTGCCACAATGCTGCTCCCTCTCCTCCTGATTCCCTTGCTGTCCTTCCCCTTGCCCAAACCGCGCTGGCTGCCACTTCCAGACATCTTAGATGTTTTGGGCGTAAACACAAAAGTTTTTTAAAAGGGCGGGTGAAAAGTGGGGTACTTTAATGGAGTGGGTTGGTGGGTGAGGTGACACTAATCACTAAGTGATTAGATCGCTAACTGAGTAGTACAGTACAAATACAAAATACAATAATCGGTAATCAGTAAGTGTGAACAGTGAACAGTGAGTGTGTCCCCTAGTACACTAACTAGAAATTACAATAATCAGTACAGCAGTAATCACAAGGAAATAGAGTGTGTGTACACTACAGACAGTGAGTACACGCACGCGCACACACGCGCAGGAGCTAGCCTATGAACAGTGACTGAGTGAGTGTCCCTAGTACAGTAAGTAAGTAGTAACAGTCAGGAAGTACAACTAGAAATTAAAACTTAATCAGGTTCAGTAATCAGTAGTAATCACAAGGAAATAGAGTGTGTGTACACTACAGACAGTGCACGCGCACACACACGCAGAAGCTAGCCTATGAACAGTGACTGAGTGAGTGTCCCTAGTACAGTAAGTAAGTAGTAACAGTCAGGAAGTACAACTAGAAATTACAATAATCAATAGTAATCACAAGGAAATAGAGTGTGTGTACACTACAGACAGTGAGTGCACGCATGCGCACACACGCGCAGGAGCTAGCCTATGAACAGTGACTGAGTGAGTGTCCCTAGTACAGTAAGTAAGTAGTAACAGTCAGGAAGTACAACTAGAAATTACAACTTAATCAGATTCAGTAATCAGTAGTAATCACAAGGAAATAGAGTGTGTGTACACTACAGACAGTGCACGCGCACACACACGCAGGAGCTAGCCTATGAACAGTGACTGAGTGAGTGTCCCTAGTACAGTAAGTAAGTAGTAACAGTCAGGAAGTACAACTAGAAATTACAATAATCAATAGTAATCACAAGGAAATAGAGTGTGTGTACACTACAGACAGTGAGTGCACGCACGCGCACACACGTGCAGGAGCTAGCCTATGAACAGTGACTGAGTGAGTGTCCCTAGTACAGTAAGTAAGTAGTAACAGTCAGGAAGTACAACTAGAAATTACAATAATTAATCAGTAATCAGAAGGAAATAGAGTGTGTGTACACTACAGACAGTGCACGCACACACACACGGTCACACGCAGGAGCTATGAACAAACAGTGACAGTGAGTGTCCTAGTTAGTCCTAGTACAGTTATATAACTACAGTACAAAATACAATCATTCAGTAGTACTAGTAAAGGACAGCAGAAATACTGGTATAGATGAGAAGAAATAAACTAACAGAGGACAGGAGAGAACAGCTGAGCTGCCCACACAGGCAGGCCCTGAGGCCTAAAGTTGTGTAAGCTTGCCTGCAGCAGCTGGCTCTCTAGTAACACACAAGCTACTAACTAAAATACAATGTCTATCTAACTAACAACAATATAGGTGTATATAGGAGGTGTATGTGAGCAAAAACGCTAGGTGAATGACCACAATAAAGCTCTTGCTAAGCCAAAGCACAAAGGAGCAGATCTCTCTCTGTACAAAGTCAGGCAAGGACGGAAAAACCGAACATGGCGGCCGCTATTTATAGGGTAGGGGCTGGCCAGGGTCCCCCTCAGTGATTGGCTGCCGTCAGAGGGCCTGGGAGCCCTCTGATTGGCTCTAAGGACATCAATCTGGGCTATGACACTATTCGAGCTCGGTATTCGAGCTCGAATAGCGCTGTTAGCTCGAATAGCGCGAATAGTGAATGTGCTATTCGAGTTCACTCGAATAGCCCATTCGAATATCTCCAGCTATTCGGAGCTCGAATACCGAGCTCGAATAGCTGAAAAAGAGCTCGAATATTCGAGCTACTCGAATATTCGAGCTCTGCTGAGCACCACTGCAGGGTGCAGCCCCAGTATCATTTTATTGGTCCATTTCCAAGTTACATACATTTGCATACAATTTGCATCAACTCAGAATTATTTGCATCTACTTGACCGTTCACTCACACATTCACAATTTTAAAATTGGTAAAACATGTACAAAATATGTTGACTGAGCATCAGCAAAATGCCTTTTAAGCCTTTAATTTCATAAGCTTCACGGTAAACAGAAGAAAAAGATAGCATGTTTGGAGAAAAGAGCCTACATTTAATTAAGCCCAACTTATCCTTGTGTATGTTTCCCAGGAATGTTACTTAATTTAAAATACTGCAGATGAAACACATTATCCACTATCAGCACTTGTTAGAATAATAATGCACCCATATTTGTCTACTTAAACATAATATGGGGAAAAATTACTTAATTTAGTTTGCCTTTTATGCCTGAAAATTGTAATCACTGTTTTGTCTTCTTTACATTCAATTTTGAGGCAGAGAAGACATAAGAAAACCCCTTTACTTTAGGATTTGCATTTCATTATCAGTTATAATTGGCTAATTCTGCCACCCAGCATGAAAGTCATCTAATTTTTCTGACACTCAGGAAAAAAAAAATTGTAATAGAGTTTAAAATAGAAAAGGACGAGTGATATGCAAACTGCACTGTAGGTGATTTTTGCAAGCTCGATGATCAAATCCAATATATTCTAAAGGGTCACAATGGTCTCCAAAAATAATGGAAAATACACTAGTTTACATATAAAGGTAACATTGCCGCTGATTTTCTATGTTTCATTATCTAATTTTCTAAAATGTGTGTCACAGTTATCTAAAAGCAATCGGTGCCTCACAAAACCAAATTCAACTGATATCCATGTCTGTGTGTTTTTCTGTCCTGCAGGTTCTGCACCACGTCCTTGGGCCATTTCAGAAGCTTTTTTGTCTTTTCATAACAATGTGAAATTTTACCTGACCCCCTTTTTTCTTGTAGCAAGACTGACTGTTGACAGTTAATTAAAGCGGTTTAAAACCCTAACATAAAATTCAATAAAAGCATGTTTTCCTACTTTTTATATGCCATACGGTTATATATTTGAATTTGTGCATAAGTATTATTATTCATTTATAAGTTATAGGTTCCCAAAAGTACATTTTTTAGCTTTATGAGCTGACTTTGCATTTTATTAATAACTGCTTTTATTCATTCATTCATTTATTCAGGCAGACATGGTTTGACTCTCTCTCTGTGTCCACCAGCTCCTGCACAGTCAGAGAATGTGTCACATTCCACACTTGATACATTAAGGGCTCGTTTTCACTATCGCGAATCCGCATGCGTCCAACGCATGCGGATTCGCACATGTAATGCAAATGGATGGGCCTGTTTCCACTGTAGCGTTGTTGAGGTGCGTTTTTTTCAGCGGTGAAAAAACGCACAAAAGAGCCGCAGAATTCGCCTGCGAGTGGAATGCATGCGAATCGCATGCAATGTATTTAATAGGGAAATCGCATGCGTTTTCCCCATGCGTTTTTTGCCGCGAATTTGCATGTGAAGTTGCATAGGTACCAATGTAGATTCACACAGGCAGTGACATGGTTAAAATCGCATATAACCTCACCTATGCGAAATTGCATGCGAATTTGTGGCAAAAAATGCATGGGGAATCGCATCCGCATGCGATTTCATCAGCGGTGGAATCCAGGCGATTCCGCACCGCAATAGTGGCAACGAGCCCTTAAGTAAACACAAGATTACATTGTTTAACATGCTGCAGCTCTGTTGGCAGGGGAGCTTCTAAAGCCTGTGATTAACCCTTTGAATAATGTTCCAGTAAAAAAAAAATGCTGGTTGTATATATTATGCTGTGAATATTCTATTAGAGCAAAGAAGAAATTCTAGGTTATATTCCGCTTTAAATGCAAGTACTTCACACCCAAGATTCCTTTGCAGTGATAGCATATTCAATCCTGACCTTTGTTATGTCATCATGTCCTTCCATTCACTACAGCATACAATTTTGTGGCTTTCTTCTGGCACAAGAGATTATTAATATTTAAAATACTGGTAATATCTACTTATTCTCTCTTCCAAGCAGCTTGGAAAACCAATAGGAAAGTATAGGGGACTAAAAGAGACCAAAAAACCCTCCTACAAAAAAAGCAATGCTTAGTGTGGTTTGCTTTCTTAAAACAGAAGGCATTTGTAATACTTTAGCTTTAAAGAGGAACTCCAGTGAAAATAATGTAATAAAAAAGTGCTTCATTTTTACAATAATTATGTATAAATGATTTAGTCAGTGTTTGCCCATTGTAAAATCTTTCCTCTCCCTAATTTACATTCTGACATTTATCACATGGTGACATTTTACTGCTGGCAGGTAATGTAGCTGCTCCTTGCTGTTTTGGCATTTGGAAATAGCTGTAAACTGCTATTTCCCACAATGCAATGAGGTTCACAGACAGGAAACTGCCAGGACCATGGTCCTCAGAGTTTCCTGTGGGAGGGGTTTCACCAATATCAGCCATGCTGAGCCCCCTGATGATCTGTTTGTGAAAAGGAATAGATTTCTGATGTAAAAGGGGGTGTCAGCTACTGATTGGGATGAAGTTCAATTCTTGGTCACAGTTTCTCTTTAAGTCTGTAACTTTGGTTACCCACAATGCACCTCATGCACACTCTTAAAGCTGAATTATTGCAAATACCTTAAGGAGGCAAACCACACTAAGCTGTTCCTTCACAGTAATTTCTCCTTTGGACACCTAACACTACCCCCCCCCCCCACCCATGCCTAACACTAACCTCCCCACTCTAGGCCTAACACAAACACTCTTCCTTCCCTTGATTTTCAGAATAGTGCAGTCAAGCTTTACTTTTTCCAGTGCAGGTCAGTCCACTCTGATTACCAAACTCCCTTCTTTTAAACACACCTTCACTATATGCAGCTCTGTGTGTCTACACTGCAGCCACTGTATATAGAGACTGTGGTAAACAGCAGAGTAGACCACCCTGGAAGAGGTAAAGCTACACATGGCTACTCTACCAATTAAGCGGAAGAAATGTCAAGGGGGGGGGGGGGGAGAGGGTTGTGGGGGTCGTAGCTGAGGGCCATTGTTGATCACCTGCCCCCAATCCACCTTCTTCAGTATGCCTGTATACAGCCTTTTATTTAAAACAATTCTAGGAAATCAAACAAAATTACTGACCTTACAGGTAGGGATGCTCATTTGGATTCTGCGAAAATGAAATTTTGGTATTTCTGATCGGAACTTGGAAATCCAGTTTTTGATCGGAAAACGAAAATCGGAAATCAGATTTCTGTGGAAATACCGCATTACCGCAAATCAGTAATTTTAGCCCAATCACAGAACTTGGAAACATTGCACCAATCGGAGAATGTAGAGTCAGCTCAAAGTATCTAGCCATTCAGAGGATATAAAACATGACCCAAAAAAAGACTCCACAAAAATTTGAATTGTAAAATGGAAATCCGCCTAATTGGTAATTGGCATTGGTGGAAATCAGAATTTCGGCGGAATCAGAAATAGGGATTTCCAACCATCCCTACTTATAGATTGTGTTATTGTAAACTAGTGTAAAATAAGGTCCCCCTGTACATTCCTGTACTCTTTTCCAGCTCTCCAAAGTTACATCTTTATGATGTGCACAGGAGACTTATTAGAAAAGCTTTCCAATCCTTACAAAGCCTCGATATGCATTCATACACAAAAACACCATCTTAATATTAGTTTTCATTTCATTTTTTTTCCTCCAAAACCTACAACTCATTTGACACTCGTTTCATCATCTCTTTGAAAAATCTCCCATACACACACGCACACACAAAATGAAAAGAAAATTATACTCTACCACTCTTAAAAATGCATGAATTCAATTTGTAATTTCACATTAGAAATAAATAATAAATTGCCTGCCCGTTGTTAAGCTAGTTCCAGACTCGTGATAATTGTAATACTTGATAAATCAGGAGATGTCTGGAGAACCGAGGAGCAAGACGTGTTTGTTATTGCTTCCCTGGTTTCTTTGACAAATCATGCCCTTGGAGTATATTTTTCATACAAGTTTCCATGGAGATTTCAATTTCTTTACATAAGAAGGATTTCCTGGGCTACCAACTGATGTTGCTAGAAGCCTTAGTCAATATAAATGAAGACTCGCCTTTGATTTTCACTTGCAATTGAATGCTGAATAATTTGGTAGTAACCTGGGTTGGTAACATTTTATACTAATATTGAACCATGGACAAAACCCCTTTTATTCTTTATTTGTAATTCACATATTTACATTTTAAAGACTATCAGCGAAGTGGCATATTTTGTTTACTGAAACCTTTAAATTTACTTACTTTGCAAGACGACTTCACCTCACATAACCCTAAAAAAAAGAAAGAAGGAAAAGAAACACACCCAACAATTTAAAAATATTGAAACTCCCCATTTCTAATGCCCATGTTAAAATGCCAGGTTTTTGTGATGAAAAGTAAAAGAATGAGGCAGCAATACATTATTTTAAAACATTTCCCACTTTTAATGTGGCCTATAACCAGTGCAATGCAATTGATGGATCCTATCGAGGCTTACCCCGTCCTCCTCTGTCCCACGGTGGTCTCTGTCTTCCCCTCGGAAGGCACAGCCAACAATTTGTCAAGCTGTGCAATATTTACCTTCCCTGGCTCCGATGAGGGGGGGCAGAAGGGGGGGGGGCGCTGTTGCAGCTCTCCACTCGGAAATAGATGGAAATAGCCGATCCCAGTCGGGTCCACTCTACTGTGCAGGCATCTGAGACTTGCGCTTGCGCAGTAATACAATAATACAATACAATACAATAACATTTCTATAGCGCTTTTCTCCCATAGGACTCAAAGCGCTTAGGCTCTCTCAGATTCAGTAATTAGTTGGATTAAGTATTCACACAACAAAAGTTATATTTCTGCAAATGCCAAACTGAACAGGTGGGTTTTCAGTCTGGATTTAAACACGTCCAGGGATGGAGCTGTCCTGATCTGTTGAGGTAAGGAGTTCCAAAACGTAGGGGCAGCATGACAGAAGGCTCTGGGACCAAAAGTTTCCAAGTGGACTCTGGGTATGACTAGATTATTAGAACCTGTTGATCTGAGAATGCGGGGATTGCTACGCAGCTGCAACATATCTTTCATGTATCCAGGGCCTAAATTATTCAGGGATTTAAATGTCAGTAGGCCGATCTTGAATAGGACCCTCCATTCTATAGGTAGCCAGTGAAGGGAGTGCAGGACTGGCGTTATGTGGCAGTGACGGGGTTGGTTGGTTAGCAGTCTGGCAGCAGTATTCTGTATCAGCTGTAGTCGGTACAAGACCTTTTTTGGAAGGCCAGTGTAGAGAGCATTGCAGTAGTCCAGTCGGGATGTGATGAAGGCGTGGACTAAGGTTGGCAGATCTTCTGGGGGTATGAGGTGCTTGATTTTTGCAATGTTCTTCAGGTGAAAATAGGATGATTTCACCACAGCAGAGATTTGAGTTCTGAAGTTTAAATCAGACCATGTGGTGCTGTGGTGCTTGGTCCACAGCACCAATTATCAAAAGCCATTTTATTGGCTCAGACAGTGGACCAATGGGGAGCCTTGGCGGCAGATTCAAAGATGCTTTGCCTGGGCTCCTATGCGCACAGAAATTACAGTGACAGATACACTGTAATTATCCAACAGATTTTGCAGCGAGAGGCGTCGGGTGATTAGTGGCGGATTGTATTTTTACAGGGGTGACTGGCAGAGCCACGTGGGGGGCTTCTAACATGTGCGGCGACCCAACGGGGAGCACTGGGGGTTTCCTTATAAAAGGAGACCCCCAAATGCTGCGGTGACGACATGCGTTATCTGGTTTAGACCTGTTTTTTGCAGGTCTAAGCTAACGCTCATGTCTGCTCTGAAGCATCGCTTCCTGGAGGCATGATAAGGGTAATTAGATACCGTGAAAGAACTCGCTGGTGATTATATCGCCCAAGCAAGTTCTTTTCTGCCTGGGGGGGGGGGGGGTCTTAAATTGTTTAGAATTAGGCGATACCCCCATCGCCTAAATTAAGAATAGTTCATCAATAGGATATGGCCTATAGTTTACTTCTGCTCCCTCTGGTGGACACTTTTTACCACATAACTTGTTCCTGGCTGTGTGCTCATGTGTCATGTGACAGAGCATGAAACAGATTTTCAGTGAACCAGGAACACCTTCCTCTGTGTGCCTGCGGCCAAAGGTGATCTGCACTGTGGCATCCACATCCATCTGTGCTTCATCCATGCCAATCCAAGCATTGTTGGTATGTCAGATATTATCTTGACTCTTTTCAAAGTGAAATGTATAGTTTACTGTCTTATTTGGTCCTCATGATTAGGGCATTGATCATGTAATTAAGGCTTTACCTGTTACATGTTCTAAAAAATGTGCATTTGTACTCCACTCACATTTACTCATTATGTCATTGATATCTTTCTGTCGTATATTATGTTTTCTTTCATAATTCCTGGTGTGATGTTGCTTTGCTGATCTGCAAAATTATCTTGTGTCATATACATTATCACACACTGCATTCTTATACATATCAGCCAACGTATACATTCTTCATCCTATACACCTACACTTCTGTATTACATGTACTCTATAGTCTAATAATATGCTATTGTCTGTGTTTACAGTTCTTCCATTCTGTTGTTGATCATTCACATTACACGTTACTGAAACATTCACAGAATGGTGATTAAAGGACACCCGAGGTGAAAATAAATTAATGAAATAAACAATTGTCTCTATCCTCCTTCTCCTAAAAATGACTTTTTAAGATATTCTACAGTTTTATTTCATATTTAAATCTATTATTTTAGTTTTTACTGTTTTATTGTTTTTGATCAATGACACATTCATTGAAGTATGCCAGAGCTAAAATCTATGAACTACTCACCCTTTTTATCTCTTTCCTGCTCTCAGAAGCCATTTTCTGCTAGGAAAGTGTTTTATAGGTGTAATTTCTTATGAGTGAGGGACACACTATAGTGTGACCCAGTCCTGACTCAGATATACCTGATGTTTAATAGAGATGGCCCGAACGGTTTGCACACACATTTATTACCACTTCGGTGGTTCCTGTTCACGGTGAACCGCGAACTATATGCGAGTTTGACCAGCCCCCTATACTACATCATTAGGGTCAACTTTACCCTCTACATCGCAGTCAGCAGACACAGGGTAGCCAATCAGGCTACACTCACTCCTGGAGCCCCCCCCCCCCCCCTCCCACCTTATAAAAGGCAGGCAGCATCAGCCTTTTCACTCACTCATGTGGCTGCAGTAATTAGAGTAAGGGAGAGGAACCTGCTGTAGACATAGGGAAAGCTTAGGCCGGCTCTTGTTAGCTTGCCCCCTGCTGATACTTATTGCTAAAAAGCACCCCTCAACAGCTCTTTTGAGAGCTAATGTTGTTCTTGTGATATATAGATATATATATATTTTGTGTGTGTGTGTCCCACAGACACTTTTGTTGCATAGACAGCCCTGTCAGTCAGTCGCAGCTGGCCTTTGGCCCCCTGGTAATTCCTACTCTGCTACTGCCAGGCCCAGCACATTCATTGACTACCTGTGTGTGTGACAGCTGCACATTTGTAATACCAATTACAAATGTGGGTTGCCTGGGTACTGCCAGCCCCACCCCCCTCCATATATCACCTTTGGTTTCCCTAATCGCCGCGTAAGCCGTCTCCATGACCACGGCGGCTGAAATCTTGATAAGGGGCGTGCTTGAGCTTATAGCGTCATCTGACGAAGGCACAGAGCGAATTTATTAACATAGATTTTGTGAGTATAACTTTATTTGCGTAATAAATGGTTTTTATGGTAATGCACTATGGAGCGCTCCTTATTTTTGTTTTAAAGTTCAATACATGGTATCCTCCTGATTTAAAATGTCATGTTTTTACATTGTATACTGACAGATCTGTGTTTCTTTTGCTTTTTTATGTATGCTCAATACAATTACTTGATTACAAATTACAATTTGTCCAGAAGAAACGTAAAGCTCTTCTTCTGTGTTTGTGTTTTTAACAAAATGTTTAAAACCTTACAAACATAGCTCCAATGAAGCCTTTAAACAATACTTATAGTGTATGCCAAGAAGAACCTCCCTGCATTTCAGTAACAAGCAATCATGGTGTGCCATGTGTTCAAGGATGTCATGAAGGAGAGTGAGCTAATGAGCTGTCTGTGGGATTAAGCCATACTGATTATGTCAATCTAAACCAGCAGCAGAACCGAGCATTGTGAATTACCTTCCCTAACTAGTATGCATTTAAGATCCATATTTTGAATTATTAGCACTAATCAGAAATTGTGCATGTAGTAAGAATGGATATAAGAGAATTACATTGCACAGCTTGATAAATCCATCATTGCTCTACCCTTACAGAAGCAGAAATAACATCATCAAAATGAAATAGCAGTCATGTAACTTATTTAACAAATATATTTTCATGGACTTTACTGTATATGGCCATTAAATATGCTGTTTTAGACTTTTGTATATAATTATGTGCATTTAGTTGCATTGACGTTCTGTATAAATATAATTTACCGGTCCACCTGCTTCCATCTGCTGAAAAGCTTTATGGAGATGAAGATTTCATTTTTCAGCACGACCTGGCACCTGCTTACAGTGCCCAAACCACTGGTAAATGGTTTACTGACCATGGTATTACTGTGCTCAATTGGCCTGCCAACTCTCCTGTCCTGAACCCATTAGAGAATCTGTGGGATATTGTGAAGAGAAATTTGAGAGACGCAAGACCCAACATTCTGGATGAGCTTAAGGCCGCTATCGAAGCATCCTGGGCCTCCATAATACCTGAGCAGTGCCACAGGCTGATTGCCTCCATGCCACGTTGCATTAAAGCAGTCATTTCTGCAAAAGGATTCCCGAGCAAGTATTGAGTGCATAACTGAACATAATTATTTGAAGGTTAACTTTTTTTGTTTTAAAAACACTTTTCTTTTATTGGTCGGATGAAATATGCTAATTTTTTGAGATAGGAATTTTGGGTTTTCATGAGCTGTATGCCAAAATCATCAATATTAAACAATAAAAGACTTGAACTATTTCAATTGTGTGTAATGAATCTAAAATATATGAAAGTCTAATGTTTATCAGTACATTACAGAAAATAATGAACTTTATCACAATATGATAATTTTTTGAGAAGATCCTGCATAGCCAGCAGAATTCAGTGGCCTGCTACAACCTTTTAGTTAAAAATACTACAGGTTACAGTTCTCCCTAATTTGCTTTTATACTATTGAATTCGTTCATAAGTGACTATACTTTGAGTAAGTAGCAGAAGCACATCTAATGTAGGCCAGGCAACACACCCCGACTCAGTTTACACCTTTCTGTAAATAGCTGGAAATAAAGCAGATTTCATTAAGTCTCATGGTTTATTTGGGGGGTTAATATTTGCTTTTGAGGATAATACACCTTAAAGGGGTATAAAACTCTGACATAATATTCAATAAAAACATGTTTTCCTATATTTTATATCCCATACAGTTATCATATTTTCTTTTGTGCATAAGTATTATTATTCATTTAGAAATGACATGTCCCCTAAGTAATTTTTTTTTGCTCTGAGAGCTGACAGTGCATTTTATTCATAACTGGTGTATTCATATTGTAATGTTGCCAAAAATGCTTTCTGAGTATCTGTCTGTGTTCTAGAGTGTCTGAATTGCCATAGACGTGTTTACATTCCTAACTTGATACAATTAAGTAAACACAAGATAATGTTATCTCCAGTGTGGATGAGTCCAACTTTCCCTGCAGGGAGCTTGTAACAGTCCTGTGTTTAACTAGTTGAATGCTGTTCTAGTAAAAAAAAAATGGTGGAAGTATATAATATGCTGTAAATAATATTTTAGAGCAAAGAAGAAATGCTGGGTTTCATACCACTTTAACCACTTAAGGACCACGGGATTTTCTTCTGATCGGTGGTGCATGGACTCTCCAGCCCGCAGCACCGATCAGGAAATAGCCAGGGCGATCAGACTTCCCCCCTTTTTGCCCCACTAGGGGGATGTCCTGCTGGGGGGAGTCTGATCGCCACCGGCTACCCGCACTTTCCGGGGGTGGCTCTTCAAAGCCCCCCTCCGCAGCGCTTTCCGCCCTCCCCGGCTTTCCCTCCCTCTCCCTTACCCTGTGAGCGGCGCAGGACGGATATCCGTCCTGCGCCTGATAGGATAGGCTTCTGTCTATCAGATGACGGCGATCCCCGGCCAATCAGAGGCCAGGGATCACCGATCTACGTCACGGCGTGTGATGTAAACAGCGGGGATTTCTTCCCCGCATGTTTACATTATGCGTGCGAGCCGCGATCGGCGGCTCGCACACTGTTCACGGAGACAGTCTCCGTGAACTAGCATGGAAATTTCCATGCTATACCACTAACGACCCGCCGACGCCTATGGGCGTTAGGCGGTCGTTAAGTGGTTAAGGGGACCATTATTTTTTTTTAAATAATAAAGGGTATTATGCAGATATATGAATAGCAATCATAAATCAATTTACTGCAAATCCTTGTATTCTCTATTTTTTCAGTTATCTGTTTTTTTCTGTGATAGATAGTATGTTTTTATATGAGAAAAATGTTTTAATATCAGGAAAAAATCATGACATGATAGTAGTCTTTAAGTGATCTTTTTGCATTTTCAACAGAGGATGAAATTCTTTACTTACAGTTTGATAAAATGACAAGCTATTACAATATATCACCAAGGTAATTAAATGATTTTAGTGCAACTCACTATGACAGGCCAACACTGCTATTATTGTTCCCATGCTGTTGAGATGGCCTGCAGAAGGACAGTCTATTAGTAGATAATTACGTGATGATTGTGTGGTAATGATTTCATTTTTCACCACTCTTGTGTTCCAGTTTCTATGGTGAAGACTAAAGTGTTGCCCTATTTTTCCATTAGCTGTGGTCACAGTAGGGGAAGGTTCATTTTTGAGAGCAGTTCAAGGTATTTAAAGAGGAACCATAATGACATATAGTAGAATGTAATACGTTATTCAAGATACACTGTTTTTTTACATTCATTTGCAGCGGCTGGATAGCGTACTGGTTAAGGGTTCTGCCTCTGATTAAGCTGGTCTGGGTTTAAATCTCAGCTCTTCCTGTTCAGTAAGCCAGCCCAGGACCTATTTAGTAAGCAGACCTTGGGCAAGACTTCCTAACACTGCCACTGCCTACTAGTGGCTAGAGATGGCCCAAACAGTTTGCTGGTGGACATTATCTGGCGAACTTCCGCTGTTAGCGTTCTCTGTGAACTGCGAACATATGGCGTGTTTGACCCGTTCCCTATATATCATAATGGAGCCATACTTTGACCCCTTACCTTACAGTCAGCAGAAACATGGCAGCCAATCAGCTAGCACCCCCTCCTGGACCCCCCACCCCCCATCAAAAGGCATTCTCTGCTGGCTGCTGACTGTTAGTGACAGCAGGGCCAGACTTGCTGCAGATAGGTAGTAAAAGCATTAGCTAGGTGTAACGATCAGTGATACCTAAATAGATCAGTAGTAGCTCTATCAGCACAATAGTCAGTACTTTATTCAATTGTAAAACGCTCGTGATTGGGTGCACAGCAATATTCAGGAACACACGAGAGTGATGGCCCTAAGGCCTCATTAATAGGAGAGTGGTCATACAAGCAAGGGCAGCAACAGATCAGATTGACAGAAGTACAGAATCGTTAGGCAGAATCAGAGTGAGTATTCAGGCAGAAGTCGGCAACAGATCATATTGGCAGAGGTACAGAATCGACAGACAAACGGAGGGTCAGAGACAGGCAAAGAGTCACAACAAATAATCAATACAATATAACATAATCCCAATCCAGTGTGAAATCCCCGGGGTCCCGCCGGATCAAAGCACACATGGATCTGACTAAGGTCTGAGAGCTTTCACTGCGAAGTTTCAGCAACAACAGACAACGAGCCACTGACATCCCCATCCTTAAATACAGACAGGCAATTCCAAAGCTCCCGCCCAGAACTGCTTGACCAATCGGCAGTGAGAACAGCAGTCCGATGTCAGCTGACCGGCCAATCAGCTGACCCGTCTCCTAAGCCCATAAAGGTCCTGCCGCTCCGCCCGCGAGTGTGCATACCTAACCTGATGTGCCACTGAAAGACCTGTCCTGCCGGGAACCGCACAAGACGCCTGAGGAGACGCGACAGTTGACGCCGTGACGTCAGCCGTAGAAGCGGCGGCCGCGCTGTTTTCCGCCGCTGAGGTAATTGCGCTATACCTGACACTAGGCCTGTGTTCTTGTTCCTCACTTGCTGCAAAAGCACCCCAAACAGTCCTTTTGAGGACTGGCACATCGGGTTCCTGTGTTTTTTTTTTTTTTTTGGGGGGGGGGGTTGTGTGCACAACACTGCTATTGTTGTTGCCTCACTAAGTTGCATGCACAGAACCACTTCAGTGCACTATTATGTCACTGTATCCTCATAGTACTATTGCATTTCTCTGTGTGTGACACTTCACAGCCCACTGACACCCAGAGCTGTGTGCACACTACTGCTGTGGCTACATTAACTTGCAGACACAGTACCACTCCTGTGAATTAGTATTTCACTGTATTCTGATAGTACTATTACATTTCTCTGTGTGTGACACTCCACAGCTCATTGACACCCAGAGCTGTGCATAATGTGATTTCTGCCCTTTAGGGATTAAAACCGACTTTGCTTCAACTCCATAATTTTTGGTGGAACGTTTGGCATGCCGCAGTTCAGATGTTAGACCCTTTGAAACAACTTTCCATCACTTTTGTGGCCAGAAACTGTCTTTGTAGGTTTTAAAATTTGCCTGCCCATTGAAGGCTCACCATGTTCACAAACATTTGCAGAAGTTCGCGTTCGCCATTTGACAATGGAAAATTCTATGTTCGCGACATCTCTACTAGTGGCTGCAGCTCAAGTGTTTTGAGTCCACCAGGAGAAAAGCACAATATAAATGTTATTTGTCTTGTATCTAATTATCCTGATTTCAGCCTTTGATGAAAAAAAATGGCTTAAAGACAACTGAACCGCTACAACATGTATGGACTTTATAATAAAGGTGGTTAGAAGATTTGTAAAGATTTGTCCAGGGTCAGGGTCACACTGGTTTGTACCTTGGGACAATCAGAAATCTTCTATACCTGAGAAGCATTTTTCCACTTAAAAAAATAAATATGAACCAGTAACACCTGTGTGGGGTCCTGGGAACTGAAGGGGAGACTGATGCACACATTCTGAATGCCTCAGCATTCTGCACACTAGTCTAAATATAATGGAGAGGTCAATAACGCAAAGCAGGTGGTTTCAGTGCTCAGCATCAAGAGCCAAAACTAGGCACTGCCATAGCGGTAATAATATACTGCGCAGGGTGCAAAAGGGTAATTCGAGGTTCCGGCGATCATTGGACCCCAAATACTCCTCCCTCTGAGTTGCTATAACTTGGAGGGGGAATAGTATTTAATGCCACCAGTGTAGCTTCCCATACCTCCCTTCACTCACCCAGGCTCCCTATATTTACCCCCTCTTATCTGACTCTGCAGGCTCTGGGAGCCAAATGACAGGAAGAGCTAACACTTCATAGGTTTATATGAAGCCACACTGCCTCCTTCTAATGACTGTCTCCTCTCTACTCCACAGTAAGACAGCATGGTCTAAATGGAGCAGTGGAGTAAGTAGTAGTAGTAGTAGTTGTAGTAAGTAGTAAGCACAAAGGAACTAAAAACAGTGTCAGAGATTTTGGTGCAGCTGGTGCCGCAACAGGCCTTACCCACTTGAGGACCGTAGGCTTACAACCTCCTAGTGACCAGGCTATTTTTCACAATTTAGGCCACTGAAGCTTTAAGGCTGTACAAATCAGCACACAAGTGATTTTCCCTCCCCCCCACTTTTCTGCCCACCAACTGAGGTTTCTACCCACCAACAAAGATTTCTGTTGGAGGGCTCTGATCGCTGCTGGGTTGTTTGTTTGTTTTATTATTATTATTTATTTGTCCTTTTTTATATAATAAATTTCACTATTTTTTTTCCTCCCCAGCTCTCCCTCCCTCCCCCTTCAGCCAATCAGCACGATCGGCTGTCATAGGCATCAGCCTATGAAAGCTGATCGATCTTGTGTCTCCCAGGGGGACAGCCGTGTCACACGGCTGTCCCCAGTACAACGCTGCTGTAGATTGCAGCACTGTACAATGTAAATAGACAGGGGTTTTGCCGTCTAACAGTCTCCTAGTGGCGATCACCGCTGGGAGACTGATGACGGAGCGGACCTCCATCATTCAAGCGGAGATGACCACACAGCGGTGTTCGAGATCTCCTGCGAAACCCACCCCAGGACTTCACGCCAATTGGTGTTGAGCGGTCGTGGGGCTACCGCCGCGTCCTTGCCAATTGGCGTGGAGAGGTCGATATCAGGTTAATAGGGGTTACGGCTAAAGTAGCGTTCAGATGACAAATTACTATAAAAACAGCGTAATCCGGCCTCCAGCAAAAGCTAGCAGACGAATTACGTATTTTCTCATTGTCCACAGTGACAGTGATGGTGCAATAGTAATTAACGCAGCCGGGAATTTTTCATGGGCAGGATGAGCTGCTTATCGGCTTTACCCTGCGCCCAAATTTCCCGGTGGCTTAATTATTTGTACGCCTATCACAGTTGTTGTGAAATGTGGTGAAGATAGTTCCCTGGGTTTATAAGACAGGGGTAGACATTTTCGATAACTGTTCCATAAGTATAATTATTATTTAAATAAGTCAGTATAAATTCTCAAACTCTATACAGTACAAATCTCCCATATACTCTATGGGCTTGATTCACAAAGCGGTGCTAACTGTTTAGCACCGGAGCGCTAAACAGTTAGCACGCGAAGTGCCGTTCGCGGACTTTTATGCGCGCAAAGTGCCGCAATTGCTGACTTTTGCGAGCACAATTTGGCGCAAATTGCGCGCGCAAAAGTCCGCGATTGCGCGAATCGCGGCACTTTGCGCACGCAAAAGTTCGCGAATGGCACTTCGCGTGCTGTTTAGCACTCTGGTGCTAAACGGTCAGCACCGCTTTGTGAATCAAGCCCTGTATCTTTATCATGAGTCATCTTTTTAAATTACTCTCTGCCAATATCCCGAGACAGAAATCTGCTGATATCTATCACGGGGCTCTATGGCATGTGGTTTCACAGCAATCTAGTAGGATAACTTAATAAGAATAATGATTTGAATTAAAATTGTAACATTAATCTTCAGCACTGGCTACACAAGTGTTTTTCAAAAATGAATAAAAGTTTCAGAATGGAAAAGTAAGTGCATCTCATCTTATATTCAGACTCTGCAGCATGGCAAGCATTAAAGGCAGAAGTATTGACACATATATTAGAGATATGTTCCGGTTCTATTTTAAGGCTTGATAACAGCTTGGGCCATCAACAAATGCAAGTAAGTGCTACTTCATTCTCATTTGCATGAAATAGGCTTGTTGCATTTGAAAATGGATACTCATTTTAAATCTGAAAAAAAGCAACCATGGCTTAATAAGGTAAACAAAAAATAGCAGATGGGATGATAATTAGCTCTGTAGGTGTTATGATTATGTAACATGGCCTCCTTATGATAGTTAAAATATTTCTTCTGATTTAAGCTTAATAAATCCTTCCAGTTACAGATGAATTGTGATGCTTAAAATATCAGAATTAGCAGAGAAATAAATCTTATTTGCACTTTCAACACAATGTGTGATTATGAAACATTGGCATCATTTATAACCAGCTAACCTTGTAATGATATCTTCATATAGAAAAGGATTGTTCAGACGACTCCAGGAGCTAATAGTGGCTCTGAAGGCTAATGCCACAATTCACACCTAGGGCTTGATTCACTAAGACAAATAGCATGCCTTATCAGAGTTAGCACGCCTTATCAGAGTGAACCCATATCATCAGAGTTAACGTGCCTTATCAGAGTAGCATAGCGAGTGCTACGAACTTATGCCTGCTAATTGGCAATGACGTGAGCTCCACTCGTCCTTCCCTGAGCCCCTGCAGGTCTAATCACTTTAAAGGACATTATCCCCGCACTTTGATTTGCCCAATAGGCTGTCTGTCACTCGACAGGAAACTTGACAGGCAGCCTATTGGGCCAATCAAAGGGCGGGGATAATGTCCTTTAAAATGATTGGACCCGCAGGGGCTCAGGGAAGGATGAATGAAGCTCTTGTCATTGTAAATTAGCAGGCATAAGTTCATAGCGCTCGCTATGTTACTCCGATAAGGTGTGTTAACTCTGATGATAGGTGTTAACTCTGATAAGGTGTGTTAACTCTGATAAGGCATGCTATTTGTCTTAGTGAATCAAGCCCCTAATCTGCAACCAGAACCAATGTTACTCTTGCTCAATTATCTCATTATACCAGGCCCTTGATAATCACAACTTTGGTCTCCTCTGCAACGACTATGTCCACTCTTTTCCTATATGGATCCAACATGGCTTCTCTTGCAGCTTCTTTGGTTTACAAGAGTAGGCCCTTTGAATATTGTTCTGCTTGTCCTACTCAGGATTGGTATTAATGATGCACAGGTGACAGGAACTTCCTGTAGTCTGGTTAATGTTAAGGTACCAATAAACACACATTTTTGCCCAGTGTGGCAAATAGATCGATGCCTCTTTGGTCTAAATCTTATCAAAGAAGGATTGACTTTATCCATACACTGCACTCAAATTTTAAATGGGTTTCACCATGAAATCTATAGAAAATCTATCGAACCCCAGCGTTGCACTGTTCAACGCAGTGCAACGCTGTGGCCATTGATCAAACACTGCTTTCCCACTGCATCAGATCAGAAAAACTTTTCGGTCCAGTCTGATCCTAATTTTGATCCACTTTTGCTGCAAATAGATCAAAATTACGATCTCATTAGCATGTTGTGCTATGGATTTACAGTGAATTGGATCAGAGCGATCTAATTTGCTTGGGAAACTCATATGTGTATGCCATGCTTAAGTCTAAAAATAAATATGCTTAATATTGCCTTACTTTTATTTGGTTTCTGATTTTGTGCTTACTTATCTGATTGGACTTCTATACAGCTGCAGTGCAGTGTTAGCTTTCAGTCTATTTCTATTACAAACAAAAAATAAAAAAATGTAAGATTGAATATACTTGCGTACACATACATATATCGGATGTATATTTCCCTAAGTTGCTGTCACTTACAGTTAGTATTATTCATCTGACAGCTCTGACCTCTTACTGACAGTAAGTCATCTGTCATTATTGAACCGTGGGTGGGGGTAGGGGGTTTTAATCAGTAGTGTGGAACATTTTAGTTGAGCATGGGTATGAATGAAAACTAATTTTAAATTGCCTCTTTTTAATTTTGTTGTAGATACTTACAGAAAGCCTTCTACAGAAAAGCAACTTATAATTTTATGTAATATAATTTTAAAAAATACTAAAAATTGTAATGTAGATAAAGTAATAGCTGGCCTGTTTATAACAAAATATTTTTTTATCTTGTTCTATGTTACTAAACCATCTGTTTAAAGCGTAATGAAACTCAGCATTTCTTCTTTACTCTAAAAAATGATTTACAGAATATTATATACAACCACCATTTTTTTTTACTAGAACAGCATTCAAAGGGTTACACACAGGACAGTTCAGTGCAGAGAAATCTGGACGCATCCGAAAGTGAAGATAATGTTATCTTGTGTTTACTTAATTGTATCAATTGAGGAATGTGACACATTCTCTGACTGTGGAGAAGCTCCTGGACACAGACAGAAACTCAAAGCATTTCTGCCTTCAATACATAATGAATAAAACCAGTTATTAATAAAATGCAAAGTCAGCTCTCAAAGCAAAAAACTGTACTTTTGGGAACTTGTAACTTCTAAATAAATAATAATACTTATGCACAAATGCAAATATGATAACTAGAGATGTGGCGAACGGTTCCCGAACCGTTCGCCGGTGAACATCTCTAAATCCATGAGGGTTTTACTACTTCCGGGTCACTCTGACCCGGAGTAGTACGCCTGCGCTGCCCGGCGGAGCGCGTCCTAGATCGCGCTCCTGTTGCCGGGCACTCTCTGAGCATGTGCGTGACGTCGTTCATGACGTCACGCACATGCGCAGAAAGTGCCCGGCAACATGAGCGCAATCGAGGACGCGCTCCGCCGGGCAGCGCAGGCATACTACTCCGGGTCAGAGCGACCCGGAAGTAGTAAAACCTCCAGAGATGTTCGCCGGGCGAACAGTTTGCCACATCTCTAATGATAACCGTATGGCATATAAAAAGTAGGAAAAAAATGTTTTTATTGAATATTATGTCAGGGTTTTATACCACTTTAAGATAGTAATATAATATTTTTAAAAGTTGGATTAGTGTTAATTCTTCATTTCTGATTCATCACTTTGAGCTGGGATTGTACAATTGCTTATGAAGATGAGGCATAGTGGATGTGAGGGAGAAGCCCCCCTCCAGTGGTTTCCTGTGGCAATGCAGCTGTAAATTCAGCAAGGAAATGCAATTGCGAATGGTGAAGGATGTGTACCTATGTGTTTGTCAGTGCACACTGCTTATAATGTACTGTGCGTGCCGTAATCCTATAAACAGGGTGAATTGTGTGCACAAAAGGAACAAATTATTTTAGGACCTTCAAAAATTGTTTCCTTGGAGCAACAGGAGGCAATGTTTACACATTCACTTTGCCACTAAAATGTCTGCTGGAACTGTAAATTTAGTTGTACAAAGATTACAGAAAGGACCAAACATGGTCTTTAAAATTAACACTTTAACCAATTTATGCCATAGGCAGAAGGTTTCAAATACATGTCCCTGTGCTTGGCATGCATTCACGTGTCGTTTAGCAGAATAGTTGGACTTTTATAAATGACCAATTTTACACTAGAGGTGCACTGCATAGATAAGACGTTCATAAACGTACATTTTGCAGGAAATGGTTTAAAGGGATCCTGGGCTCAGGCTCAAAATAGGGGTGCATGTTATGTCGGCGCCGCTCAGGTCGGCGTGGGAAGAGCCGAATGACAGCTTTCCCCACTGCCGCTTAACTCCGAGGTGGTGTTAAATACTTTTCCCCCTCCGAAGTGTCACAACTAGAAGGGAGATGTAATTTGGGGTCTGGCAGCCTCCAGAGCCCCGAATTACCACTACGCGGGGCACGCATCATAGCATTGCTGCTATGACGGTGCCCAGTTTTGGCTCTCGGCTCTCAGAGCCGCGCGCCGAAATGAACTGATCCGCAAAATAGAATTTGGACTTACCTGAGGCTTCCTCCAGCCCCCCGTAGCCTGCGAGGTCCCCTGGAGTCTTCTCTCGATCCCACTGGTGGCTCCGTAAATTGGCGACTTGGCCTCCGTCGTGCACGCTATGCATCATCATGCTGGTTGGTTTTAAGACTGAACCGTGCATGTGCAGGACTCTCACGCCGGTTAGCATGATGATGCGTGGCATGTGTGGTGGAGCATGCACATCCGACTCCAGGCCGAATCACTGATTAAAGGAGCAGCCAGCAGGACTGGCTATGGGGGGGGGGGGGGGGTGAGGGGTCTGGAGGAAGCTCCAGGTAAGTCCAAATTCCATCTTGAACCTGAGCTCAGGGTCCCTTTAAGCAAAATATTAGGATATTTGTATAGTTTTGAGTATCATAGAAAGGAGAATAATTTTTTTTTATTATTTTCTGTCGTGTGTGTGTGTGTGTGTGTGTGTGTGTGTGTGTGTGTGTGTGTGTGTGTGTGTGTGTGTGTGTGTGTGTGTGTGTGTGTGTGTGTGTGTGTGTAGTTATTGCTGTCAGTACGTCTACTGCAGATTTTGTTTTTTTCTCATGACCTATCCCTCAGAAATTCAGGGAGCTTTGTGACTTTAAAGAAAACCTGAACTGAACATTAAAAGTCAAAATAAGCATACACAAGTCATACTTACCTTCCATGTAGGCTACTCCTCAGTGTCTTTCTCCTCTCCTGCATCCTGTTTGTTCACTGTGATCAAGGGAATTTTCCATCCTCCATTTTGAAAATGGCCATTACCCATAACAGCTTTCTGGTCAGTACACAGTTAAACTGTAACATCGCCCACTTGAGCCATAGGGAAACATGGACATTACCTGGTACATCAGTTTTCCTCTCAGCTATAACTGACAGCAACTGATATATTTCAGTTCTGACAAAATATTGTCAGAACTGGAAGGGATCATTGTCAGAAAAAAATGGTGAGCTTCTGAAAGGAACTGATGACAAGGTAACTATGTAATGTTCATTTGAAGTTACCTCATGTATTTATTTTAAATATTTTTACTCAGTACAGGTTCTCTTTAAAATTAAAACTATTAGTTCAGGATCTAGAAGTGAGGCATAGAAACAACACTTCACGGGAGATTCAGACAGTTCCCCCTTTAGTATTTTTTTATTTTTTTATTGCTATTATTTTATTGCTATTTATCCCTATCACCCTTAGGCACCTATCATACAGGAGGCTGGAGGCAGGGAATTCACCGCATGACAGCTGTTCCTGTGCACTGACAAGGCACTTGCTAGAGCTCAGCAGGGGCAGTGGAGAGGTGGTCCCTGCATTGAGAAACATCTGAGCTTTTTTCCTTGATTTGGTGTGTGTGTGTGTGTGTGTGTGTGTGTGTGTGTGTGTGTGTGTGTGTGTGTGTGTGTGTGTGTGTGTGTGTGTGTGTGTGTGTGTGTGTGTGTGTGTGTGTGTGTGTGTGTGTGTGATACCAATATACAAAAAGTACTATGAAGTTAAGACATGTGGAGAAATCCTGACTCCACTCAGGTGTTCTGGATGGACCTTCTGCTGATTGTTCCCTTTAGAAAAAGTGTAATGACTGCCCACCTGATTAACAGTACTGGGGGATTAAACTGCTCACCTCCAAAGGAGGAAAGTAGGGATGGTCAAAAATGCTGATTTGCATTTCCGCTGAAAATCCGATTTCTGCCAATGCCAATTACTAATTCTTCTGAAGATTTCCGATTGATTTCCGAATTCCCATATCCGAATGGCTTTCTTTTGGTTATTTTTTGGGATTCTCTGATTGGCCAAATACTTCTGAGTTGATTCTGCAGTTTCTAATCTAAATCATACAGAGGCACTGGCTGATATTAAAAGATGATCGCGAGATTAGTGAAAAGAAAAAAGAAAAACCTTTGGTCACATTTAGACGGTGTGAAACGATAGGAAGTCGTATCACACATAGCGAATTGCAGAGTAATAATCCAGGGACTTGGTTAGATAATATGCGATTCAGAGGTTCCCGACCATGTGGCCACTGTGTGGCATGTCCTAATATGGCTAGAGGGGAAACTTTCCAATTAGGCCCTATTAAGTGGAAAATTAAAAGTTTGATTACCTGTAGAACCGAGTTCATAGTATATGCTATTCTCTGCGATTGTAATCGGTATTATATTGGAATGACGACAAGGAGTTTAAGGAGGAGAATTAGAGAACATGTAAATTCAGTATCTACAGGAGTAGGGCGCCCTCGGGTGATTGAACATATGAGAGAATGTCATGGTGGAAGACGTCAGAAATGAACGGGATAGAATTGTTACATGTACCTAGTCCTAACCGTGGAGGTGATAGGGAAAAAAGTTTATTGCAGAAAGAGGCTTGGCTGATTAGTATTACTGAGGCTCTAGGCCCATTAGGGCTTAATGAGCATAATGACTTTACATGTTTTCTGTAAATTGATCCTCCCCTCCGATGACCTCCACAGATCCCCCACCTTTTCCCCTTCCTTCCTCCCTCCTCCTATATCCCCCCCCTCTTGCCCCTCCCCTTCCCCCCACCCCCTTCCCCCTTTCCCTCTCTTGGTTAGCATAGCCTTCGATTAAAATACAGTTGACTTCAATAGTTGTGGCCATATTAACTTTACTAATAAAAGTAGGGGTACTAAAGTGCCTTTTTCGCTTAGTTGTTTAGCTTTGCTACACTTGTAAAAGAGACAATCTATTCAGGTAGCAGTAGCAATTTGAGAGAATCTATTAGAAATGTATGTACAAATGTACTTTGTATGGATTTAAATTATTTTTTTTATTTTCTCTGTTCTTGGTACGCGGTCTCTTCTTTCCCTGCTAGTTGGTTTGGATGGAAGCAAGTCTTATTCCTAGGGAGTGCTTTCTTAAATTTGGCTACAAGATGGCCACAGTGGGCAGCGCATCCCCCGAAATGTATGCGTAGCGGTCGCTTGGCAACCGCAGATACGCATGCCAGGAGATAGCGCCTGAAAAGGCGGAAGACACCGTCCCCTCCTCACTAGAAGCCAACGAGTGCAGCGCCTGGTGGCCAGCAATACTCTGGGGACCATTTAGGTGACATGCCCCTCTGATGAGGCCTGCAGGAGACAAGGGCGAAACAGCTGTAAGGGCAGCCAACCTGGACCAACCCCGGCACCCCATGCTTCCATCCAGTCCACACTAGCCTGAACCAGGCTACGCAAGTATCCTGCACTCCCTACACCATGGCTCCTTGCATGCTTTCCTGCTTTGCTCTGAGCTAGCTCATATTGATGTGCATTGCCTTGCTTTCTATGGAACTGCTTGGAAGAACAAAGAGAAATCGAGAGCCCGATATGGTGTAGTATTGTTAAGTTGGTTGTGGTTAAAAGCAAAATATTTAGATATACTCACAAACATGGGTTACCCATAGGCAAACACTTCAAGTGCAGGTGGGGAGTATTAGAACCTGACCCCACTCAGGTTTTTAAGATGTCGCTCTCTGTAGATAGGAAACGGGGTAGCACACCTCCACCGAGGGTGGACTAAAAATTTCAGCAAGGCTTGGTGTACAGAGGCACCAGAGTAGAATAAAAACGTTTAAAAACCGTCTAAAAGAGGGGGATGTTCAGGTGGACTTACCTCCATCAAAAATATATAACTCAATTGAGTCACAATATATCAATACAAAAATATTTTATTGAACTCCACTTAGTGCAACGCGTTTCGCAGGTGTGGTCCTGCTTCATCAAGCAAACAGGAGTATAACTCAATGGGTCTAGATGCAGAAGTGAGCACCTGCTAAAATGTTTTTTGTTTTTTTTTTGCATGTGGCAAAATGTCAATATGTCGGTTTTAGTTTCAAAACTGTGTTTGCATTGAAAATGAGCTATTTCCCTAGAAGCTTGTCATTTATATGTTTGTTTTTTTACCCAGAGCTTTGTATAAAGCAACATTTTTACAGTTTATAATATGTAAATGTCTGCCAGTCTGTTATTTTCATAATTTTAGGTGATTTACTTAAGCTAAACTGAAAGCAGTGTTTATAAAAATGGATTTTCACAATCCAATTTTGCATTTTGCTAAAATATAAGTCCTATAATTTAAGCAACATAATTAGCTACAGCAACAGATTCTAGTAAAAAAAAAAATATACAGTATATGTATGTCTAAAAATAGCACTTATACAAAAGAAATAAAAAAAAACACATGAAACGTAAAAAAAAATAATAATTCAAATAAAAAATGATAAAATATTGGATTCGACATATTTGCAACAATTAAATGTATCTTTTTTATCCCTTAGAATGAGGTTGAAAGAAATGGTTGACAATATTGGATATCTTAAAAATAAGAAGAGACAGAATATTACTTTTGTGAATTGGAATTTGGGGTATGTAAATTTTCTTCGACGGATTTGTGTAATCTGAAGCCTAAGCAAGTCTTATGAAGATTTAGTTAGGGTGCTCAGGAGTAAAAAGGAGATCTACAGTAGCCAACTTTCCACATACTTAAAATGCTGGTAAAATATTAATTTCCTTTTTTAATGTTGAATTCTAAAATGATCGCTTGTGAAGAAAATGCAGTTCATTTTTTTCCCTCTTCTTGGGAAACCTGACACTACATTTGAAAGACCAATTAACATATTCCAAAATACAAACGTTTCAAATATTTGTTTATTTTAAACTGATCATACAAAAAAAAAAAAAAAGAAGAAGAAGAAAGAAAGAAAATTAGCTAAACATGTCAAGTGTAGCCAAATCCAGCTAGCTAATTAACAAATGAAATATATTAAAATGTCCTCTTCTAATTTGCATAATATATGCAGTTTCTTGTTACAATATATAGAAAAATGTTATAATATGTAACAAATGGCTTAAGCTGCAGTATATACCAAGAAACGTTGCTCTATACGTTTGTTGTTATATGTTCCTGATCTGCCATTTGCTCTATACGTTTGTTGTTATATGTTCCTGAACTGCCATGCCATGTGAACCACAAGCAATTCCGGGCACACTTAGCGGTGTGCTTGGCGATAATAAAGATGATTCTGATTCTGATTCTGATTCAATTTGGAAACAAGGGGGGCCATTTATTAAGAGTGTCTGAGACAAAATGTTGGTAGGTTTTTAGAAATCTATGCAGAACTGTCTCAGACATCTTAGGAAATCACTATATGGTGCAGTTTCCTTCTAAAACTGTTGTAAAAGAGGAGGAGTTAGGAAGGTCTCTCAGACAGTGCAGTGTGTGAGGGGAATTGCTGTTGTTGGGCTAACCAATACATCTGCTGTATTGCATCAATGCCAAGCATTGGAAGGGTTAAACACAGAACAGTTTCACAGGACACCAGGCAGAAGGGGGAGGAGCACTTCACAAAGCATGCCTAGCAGGGCCGGCCTTAGGTTTCACAGCGCCCTGAGCGAAACCGGATTTTGTTGCCCCCCCCCCCCATAAGTAGCATAGTTGTCCCCATATAGGTAGCATAGTTGCCGCCAGTGTAGGTAGTATAGTTGCCCCATATAGGTAGCATAGCTGCCCTCAGTGTAGCTAGTACAGTTTCCCCTAGTGTAGTAGCATGGTTTCCCCCAGTGTAGGTAGTTTGCCCCAGTATGCCCCCAGTGTAGGTAGTTTGCCCCCAGCAGTGTAGGTAGCTTGCCCCCAGCGTAGGTAGCTTGCCCCCAGCGTAGGTAGCTTGCCCCAGTATGCCCCCAGCGTAGGTAGCTTGCCCCAGTATGCCCCCAGCGTAGGTAGCTTGCCCCAGTATGCCCCCAACGTAGGTAGCTTGCCCCAGTATGCCCCCAGCGTAGGTAGCTTGCCCCAGTATGCCCCCAATGTAGGTAGCTTGCCCCAGTATGACCCCAGCGTAGGTAGCTTGCCCCCAGCGTAGGTAGCTTGCCCCAGTATACCCCCAGCATAGGTAGCTTGCCCCAGTATGCCCCCAGTGTAGGTAGCTTGCCCCAGTATGCCCCCAGCATAGGTAGCTTGCCCCAGTATGCCCCCAGTGTAAGTAGCTTGCCCCCAGCGTAGGTAGCTTGCCCCAGTATGCCCCCAGTGTAAGTAGCTTGCCCCCAGCGTAGGTAGCTTGCCCCAGTATGCCCCCTCCTTTATGTGGCAGCGGGCCGGGCAGAGACTGACTCACCTGACATCCAGCTCCAGCGCCGACGTCACTCTTCTCTCCCTGCTCCATCTGTAGTTAGAGCAGGCTACAAGAAAATGGCCGCCGTTTGTCTGCATTTGTGGACGTCGGTGGCCATTTTCTTGTAGTCCTGCTCTAAAGACAGACTGAGAGGACACCGGGAGACAGCGGGGCGGCGAGGGGCGGCAAGGGGCGACAGGGCACATGAGCCCTTGAGAGCACGGCGCCCTGAGCGACCGCACAGGTCGCTCATAGCAAAGGCCGGCCCTGATGCCTAGTGTGCAATGTACAAGCTGTGTAGAACTGCTATTAAGCACCTCTTAATCTGCGGTAGTTTAGGGATGGATTTGCACTTTTCTTAACTGTAGTGTAACTCTAGAAATTTATGCTAAACTGCTGCTATTAACTAGGATCGAAGAAGTTTCTTAGTATCACGCAGAACTGTCCCTCTGCTGGTTAGAACTGTTTAAGAAGAAAGAACTGTCAGTAATGCTTTGATAAATCTGGCCCAGAGTCTCCACTGAATGCATATCAATCTTCAATCTAATTTCATATGGGGGGGCATCGATTTCCACCACAAGGGCACCCATCGGGGAACAAACTCACCCTCCTGTTGTAACCCCTGTTACATGGGTTAACAATCGCTTTATATCATAGAAAGTTGAAACACCTGGCCCGCCCACAGCATCTCTGTCTGAATGCAGGAGCAGGCAGAGTCAGTGAAATTGTTGTTATGATACAAAGTGATGTCAGTTAGGGTGACCCAGACAGTAATGCAGCTTTAGAACAATCCTGACGTATGCAGATAAGTCACATTTTCTGGAGGTCAGCGGTGGCCGTTCCCAGAAGTCTCTGGTGACTGACGTTGTTGAAGGTTCATTGCACACTGAGTGATGGCACATTAAGGGGGAGTCTGGATCCTGATGCACCAAGGAGACTGGGCGATATGAAGCGATTGTTAACCCATCTAACAGGGGTTACAACAGGGGGGTGAGTTTGTTCCCCGATGGGTGCCCTAGTGGTGGAAATAGATGTCCCCCATATGAAATTAGACTAAAGATTGATATGCATTCAATGGAGACTGAGAGATGACATTGTAGTGCTTACAGTATATGAACTGAATTTATTGTTATGTGCTTTGTTCCTATATTGAAAGTTTGTTTTAAACTGCCATCCAAGAATTGAGCGCACTCTGGGAGCTACATTATACTATATGCTGCAGTGCTTTTGGTGTAAATTGTACTATTTATCCATGGCCTGTGCCATGGCTATGGCCTTGGGGTGCCCCTTATATTCCCCCCTGGGGTGCCCAACATGGATGCCCCAAACATAAAGCTAAGTGCGACCACCGTTCGCTAAACATGGTGGCAGGCTGCCCACTGTCCCACACATCAGGACGAGCTTCCGCCCCCTGTCCAATCAGGAGTGGAGCACCTGGCAGGGGGTGTGGGATTTGATTGAACAGGCAGGGGGATGGAGTCAGAGCATGAGTAGCTCCGCCCCCTTCATGAAGATGCCAAAGATGACATTTAGCCAACCAGTGACCCCCGCATGGCGCCCTGACTTCTACCTTTGCCTGGCTTGGCTGCCAGATCCGCTCTTCAGGACTAGGAGCCAGTGCCAGCGTGTCACCCACCTCTAACTGCCTGCTGCCAGTCAGAAAGTAAGTGCAAGGTGGAAGGTGTGAGTGTGTGTGTGTGTGTGTGTGCGTGCGTGCGTTCGTGTGTGTGTGTTGTGGTTTTGCATTCCAAATCTTAGGTGTTACGCTTTAAGCAATCCAAATCTGTGGCGTACTGTTTTATGCATTCCAAATCTGTGGTGTACTGTTTTATGCAATCCAAATCTGTGTCAATTTGTTTTATGCAATCCAAATCTGTGCCATTCTGTTTTATGCATTCCAAATCTGTGGCGTACCATTTTATGCATTTTAAATCTGTGGCGTACCGTTTTATGCATTTCAAATCTGTGGTGTACCGTTTTATGCATTCCAAATCTGTGGCATACCATTTTATGCATTCCAAATCTGTGGCGTACCGTTTTATGCATTCCAAATCTGTGGAGTACCAGTTTATGCGTTTCAAATCTGTGGCATACCGTTTTATGCAATCCAAATCTGTGGCGTACCATTCTATGTATTCCAAACCTGTGGCGTACTGTTTTATGCAATCCAAATCTGTGGCGTTACATTTTATGTATTCCAAACCTGTGGTGTCCTGTTTTATGCATTCCAAATCTGTGGCATTACGTTTTATGCAATCCAAATCTGAGGTGCTCTGTTTTATGTGTTTTAAACCTGTGGCGTACTGTTTTATGCATTCCAAATCTGTGGCATTACGTTTTATGCAATCCAAATCAGTGGCATTCTGTTTTATGCATTCCAGACCTGTGGTGTACTGTTTTATGCATTTTAAATCTGTGGCAGAGCCGGGACAAGGTCCTCCAGCACCCAAGGCTGAGACACCAAAGTGCGCCCCTCCATCTCTGCCACCCGAGCCATCAAACACTGATTGCTATTAGACTAAGAGGTGCCACAGGGCCCACAACCTCCCCAACACCTTAATCTCTTGTCATCTGGCTTGCAGTCACTGCTATGTATCCCCTTTTCTTATGTCTTTCTGCTTCATACACAATTAGGAATGACAGCTGAATGAATTCTGCGCCCCCCTCCTACACTGCGCCCTGAGGCTGGAGCCTCTCCAGCCTATGCCTCGGCCCGGCCCTGATCTGTGGCATACCATTTTATGCAATCCAAATCTGTGGCGTACCATTTTATACAATCCAAATCTGTACCATACCATTTTATGCAATCCAAATCTGTGGCGTACCATTTTATACAATCCAAATCTGTGGCATTCTGTTTTATGTATTCCAAACCTGTGGTGTACTGTTTTATGCAATTCAAGTCTGTGGTGTACTGTTTTATGCATTTCAAATCTGTGGCGTACCGTTTTGTGCGATCCAAATCGCAGAGGCGGTGTATGCCTGTGCGATTAACCATTCAATTGCAACATGTGTTTAGGGATGCGCAGCCTTTCCCCCCCACCTATCCTTAACTTTGTAACTATGTAACTGTCAGGTTAGCTGCTCCCAGCCCCTCCTCCTGAGTTTCCTGTTGCATGATAAGTAGTAGCAGACTTGGATATGATTTGCATCTGAATTGAATGCGAAGTGTGCAGAAAGTCTATATAGGTGCTACACACTGAGCTGGTGGTCATTTCAGATGCAGCCTTAGTGGTATGCGCTGGCGTTCTCCTTGCTGTTCTACCAAATGTAAGTTACACATTTTTTTTGCATAGCTGCTCCCGTGGTTTTAAATTTAGTTTAGGTCACTTGCCCGGAGGTCTGCCTCACCGTGGCGCAAGTGTCTAGTATAATATACTTTGCATGCAAACCATATTGGAAGCTAAAGTACCTCCTAGTTTACTAAATGTTAGCACTTGTCTTGGATGCAGGGCATGCATTTTTCAGTCTGGCAGAGGCGGTGTATGCCTGTGCGATTAACCATTCAATTGCAACATGTGTTTAGGGATGCACAGCCTTTCCCCCCCACCTATCCTTAACTTTGTAACTATGTAACTGTCAGCGTTACATTTTATGTATTCCAAACCTGCGGTGTACTGTCTTCTGCATTCCAAATCTGTGGTGTACCGTTTTATGCATTTCCATTATGTTGGGAAACACTTCTTTGGTATGCATATTTTCTTTTGCAGGAATGCTGCCTTATACAGTATGTGTGCTTTTAAAGGGAAAAATTGTTGTCTAATCCCCTTTAGGGTCACTTGGATAACTGTGTTTTGGAAAAAAAAACTCTGGGCCCTTTTGAGTTTCTGTTATATTACGGTTGGCTACGCCCATGTCATAGCCATGCCTGTTTTCCCAACATGGCCATGCCCATTTTTGCCACTTACCTTGGTGCTCCAAGGTGTCCCGGATCTTTTGGGATCCTAGCAATGCCCCTGCTGGTGATACAAAGAAAGGACAACTATTCTGCTTGATAGCCCTAGGGACAGAGAAACTAAAACAGAAAATTTGGCAGGGACATATAACAGGGTGGGAAAAAAATAGATTAACGGCGCAGATATTGGCTGAGGGACAGATAGCAGCAGCGGCCGGCGAGGGTGAGGGGGACTAGGGACTAGGGCATTTGTAGGGGTAGGTTAGTGTTCGGCATTGGTCAGTTAGTGTGAGAAGCAGGTTAGGTAAAGTAAAATATTTTAGTATTGGCATTATCCAGCGCCCAATAGGAGAATATCAGTAATGTTTCTGATATTCTACTAGCACTTTCATCCAGCACCCACATTTCCGGGTGCCCTGTTTTCAGTGTATACCACAGAAACACTTTTTTGATGCATTAAACCGTTCTGAGCATTCTACTGACGAAAGTGCTTGAAGGTTTTATGTGCTGTGCCATGTAATCTGTTGCTACAAATCAAATATTGAAATAATCCACTGCTGATCTTGAGCATTGCAGTGACATTTTGCAGAAATCTAGTTGTGAACAATACATTGCTATATCTTACAAAGTTCATCAAGTTAACTAGTGCCCATTTTAATTATGTTATGAGTAACATTATTGTATGACTCAGCTGCTTTCATATCTACTACGTCAAGAATTTGTCTTTCCCAGCACCATGTGTCTGCATCTAACCTCAGGAAACCCTGTGTTCAGTAGCTGAGCAAAAGGAAAAGTTTATTAACACCACAGACACGGTCTATAGGTACAAATACAATAATGTTGTAAAATGTTATATGGGGTTGGGGAGAGGTGAAGGAAAGAGGGAGAGAGGGAGGGTTGAAGGAAGGTAGGTAAAAGGAAGGGGAAAGTTCTTGAAATCATAGGTAGATGACCACAGTGTTTACTTTCCTGCAGATACATAATCCACTCACCCACCATCTGTGTGGAATAGCCAAGCAGGTGGCATGGCATACAGGGCAAGTGACTAGAATTTTGTGGTCTGAAAAAGGTACTTGACCTTTGTTTTTTGCAAATGTGTGCTACTTTACCTGTGTTGGACATAGGGGACCAAGTGTCTATACACTTTTATATGAGTATATGAGACCATCATGTATTCTAGGATTTTATGTCATTCCCAGATGCATTTCTATTTACCAGGACTCACACTGCTCGCAGTAGAATAAAAAGCTGATATACTGTATAGCTGCATAAAAGGTCCTAACCCATGCATAAGCAGAGGTGAGGAAGAGAGAGGTACCAGCAGCAGGATGTAGAGGAACTTCAAGTCAATGTACTAAACGTATTATCCTTATTCATAGAGCAGTGCTTGTACAGGGCAAAATACTCCTTTTGTTGTATTTTGAGGTTATCTCGTCTGGAGCATTAGATACACCAAAGGGACCTGTCACCTGAAGTGGTTGTTTGGGAGCATTTGGGGTTATACTTAAGTTAAGTACACACATGCAATAATTGGCATGCACCGGGGATTGAGAAAAAATCTCTTGGGCAACAAGTTAGGGAACAATGCTGTATAGACACATCGCTATGGGTTCTATTGCTATGGAGGGGGTGGATGGATAAGTATTGGCACACAGTGGAGCAGATACAGTCCTGCATGAGGTGTCGTAAGGATGCCTTGATGCACGAGCAGGATCAGTCGGGCAGCCTTTGAACACACACTTGATGGTCGTCTGAAAGGGTCATTATTGGCTGTTTCATCTGACAATTATTGCATGTGCGTATGTACCTTTAATAACAATCTCCTCTGGGCAACCTGTTCTGTGTTATTAAGTGGGTGAACAAAATAGCAGTCATCAGATTATTCAACTCACCAGATTACTGAGGGTGAGGCTACTACTATAAGGGGAGACATGTACACATGCTAGATTGTCAGCCAAAATGATCACAAATAATTGATTTGAGTAACAGATATCTAGCACATGTACATCAATTAACAGCGTAAAAAGGATATAAGCTGCCTTGCATAAGGTTATATTAAGGAACACTATCGATTAACATGTTTTTTCAATTGAGATAAGAAATGTTTGGGAAGTGCTGCTAAGTACTGGTGTATACATTTGAATTTTTAGCTCTTTGTTTGCTGTCATCTAATTCCTTTCACACTTTTCTGAAGGCAATTATGACGGCGTACTGAGCCATGAGAGGAGGTGGAATTCCCTCACAGTGCATCTGTGTGTGTGTGAGAGAAAGCTCTGCCTGTCTCTGACTAAGCTCTCTGCAGAGAGCAGAGGAAATGAATCCTATGTGCGACATAAACATTTGTAATTGTGTATGTGAAACTTGACAGGCTTTTCATATAACTCTGCTTCAATATTACACTGTAGACTGCAGAGATTCATCTATGCAAATGAGATTCAATGCAAATGAGACTCCAAATGTAGCGGAAATGTACACACAATGAATTACAGCTTTTGCCTCTAATATTTAACATGAAAAGTAGGAAAATGTTTACACAGCTATTTAGACATTATTTGTACATTGTCATTTTAGAACACTTGGTTTAATAGTGTTCCTTTAAAACAACACAAGCAATTAGGCAGCAGTGGCACCCATGTTGACAAGGAATAAGGCCTTGTTCACACGAGGGATGTTGCTGTATGCTTTTCAAAGTGCACTGCATTGTACGCTTTGCTAGGTACAGCTTTTTTCCATTGATTCTAATGCACCACATTCACATCTATGCGCTTTGTTACTGTCTGCTTGAGAAACGTGATGTTACATGCATTTCTGTACGTTGCGCTGTAAACCGCACAGCAATGCAAGTGAATGGGTGCGTTTTTTTAGCGCATAAAAGTGCATAGCAATGCACTTTGGAGATGCTTTTTTTTACCACTAATTAAAAAAATGTTTTAAACGAAAACAAATATTTTTTGACAACTGCTACATCAAATAAGCAAAAAATGCTGAAGAAAATTGCATTCACGCACAATAAAGCGCATGTAAAACACATGGGTCCACTTTAAAAAAGGTCACCGCAACACAAGGTTATGAAACGCACATCAACGCATGCATTTTTTATCATGCGCTTGAATAGGTTTCTGAACGTGCCCAAAGTGAACAAGGCCTTAAACAAAAGCAAAACGACAACAGGCACCAAAAATCATTTTACTGATGCAGTAGACATGTGTGTCATTTTCAGATGCCGCTAGTTACACATCTGTGAAATATGTAATAAAAAAAGCTTGATTTAGCAAGCTTTGGATTTGAAACTGATACACAGAAAGCCATCAGCGTTTAATGATTAATCTTTGCATTTAGTTACTGTTCTGTATTTAGCACCGAAAACACCAGAGTAGCTAATTATAATAATAGCTAATTATTTTGAAAACATTTTCTTACTTTTCCATTCTGTGATGTCATTAAGAGGAAATCGAGTACAGGAAAAGTACAGTATGTTATTATAGCCATTATGATGTTGCAATTATGTGACATCTGCAATGATGCACCATCAGAACACTGGGAAGACACAATGGTTTTTATTGTCTGAGACAAATCTAATCTTGGATGATCTTCAGATAGGAGCAGCTGCAGGGTGTATATGGCTCGATAAGGATGTGTGTTGAGTTTCCCTTCAATAAAATCACAGGGCTTCAAGGCACTGTCTGATATAAAGTGTAAAATGAGATTCTCTCTCCCAAATTAGATACCTAATGTGATCGTCTTTCAGAAATTGTGGTATGCTTGTAGCTTCTGTGTAGTGTCATCATGTCATAATAAGGTTGTGTATAATGAAAGACAATAACTGGAAACATGTATGCATAATACATTCTTATGGATTTTTTTATTTTATTTAAATAAACAAATGTTAAACGTAACAGTTTTCATCAATTTAAAGAAAAAAAAACATGTGTTTTGCTCATCTCTGTAGTTTGCATGGCTTATTAGAAAATATTGCTCTGGCTTACTTTGCATTTATGTATTTACATATAAAAACAAGGCCAATCCACAATATTTCTAAGGCCTCTTTCACACTCGTGGGTTGCGTTATCCTGTTTTGCCGCAGGGTATCGCTGCACCAATGAAAGCCTATGGGGCGTTTCATACCTGTCTGGACGTGATGCACCAGAAGTGACGTTTTTGCCGCTCGGGTAATGCTGGTGTCACAAGGCTTTGGTGGCCGGCTTGCCCAGTGACGTGTGGAGACATGCAATGAACCGGAAGTCTTGTAAGTCTATGGTGCCGCGCATACTTTAAATCTGTTCCCTGTACGTATTCATATCACACAAGTGTGGAAGTGTATTTTGTCAATACAATTCTACACAACTCTACCATTGGCCACAGGAAGTGAGCGCTAGAGAGCCTCACTTCCTGCTTGGCCTGCAGTCAGAATCGAGATGCACTGCCGCAGTAATCTACATTGGTTGTTTTTGGCGCTGCGATGTGATCCAATCGCATTGCATTGCTACCACTGGTTAGAAGTGTGAAACCGCCCTAAAGGTATGTACACACATGGGATAGTTGTTGACCGAAACATCCGATAATGACCATTGTGGCTGACAATCATTGTGTGTGTGCAGCGGGCAGCAATCGATCCTGCTCAGGCGTCATTAAAGGGAACCTGAACTGAGTAAAATTATTTAAAATAAATGCATGATGTAGCTGCAAATAAACATTAGTTACCTCACCATCAGTTCCTCTTAGAAGCTCACTATTTTCTTCTTAAGGGGCCCATACACTTACTGATTTTCCCACCGGTATACAGCCGGTTCGATCACTGTGATCGAATCAGCTGTGAAATCGTTGTGCAAATGCTGACCGAACGATCGATTTCGGTCTGAAATCGATCGTTCCTGCCGATTCCCGTCGATCTGTCCGTGCGAAAGATTTTGCTTGATTGCCGGCGGGTCGGAAGTGCGTCGATAGTGGCGTTCGAATGCCCGATGACCGACACTAGCGGCAATACATTACCTGATCCGGCCGGCGCGAGTCCCCGCTGTCACCGCTGCTTCTTCTCTGTGCTGGGCTCCAAGTCCGGCAGTCTTCACTTCTTCCTGTCCCGGCAGGAAGTTTAAACAGTAGAGCACCCTCTACTGTTTAAACTTCCCCGGACAGGAAGTACAGCTAAGTTAGAGCCCAGAGCGGATAAGAAGACAGCGGAGACCAGGGGACTCGCGCCGGCCGGATCAGGTAATGTATGAAGCGGCATCTTCACAGATGGTGAATCGATTTCATGCTGAAATCGATTCACAATCTGTTTGCAGTAAAGACAGCCATACGATCCCTCTCTGATCAGATTCGATCAGAAAGGGA
Source organism: Hyperolius riggenbachi (assembly GCF_040937935.1). Taxonomy (NCBI): domain Eukaryota; kingdom Metazoa; phylum Chordata; class Amphibia; order Anura; family Hyperoliidae; genus Hyperolius; species Hyperolius riggenbachi. The sequence goes on from NC_090651.1 coordinate 108,802,956, forward strand.
TCTATCTGTTGGTCGATCTGATTGCAAATTGACCAGTGTATCGCCACCTTTACAGTGATCCCTTCCAGTTCTGACAATATTTTGTCAGAACTGAAATATACCAGATTCTGTCAGTTATATATCAACTGCTGTCAGTTACAACTAAATGTGCAAGGTAATGCCCATGTTTCCCTATGGCTGAAGTGGGCGATATTACAGTTTAACAGTGTGCTGACCAGGAAGCTGTTATGAGGTTGGCCATTTTCAAAATGGAGGACAGGGAATTTCATTGATCCCAGTGGACACATGAGATGCAAGACAGGAGAAAGAGATTGATGACTAGACTACGCGAGAGGTAAGTATGACGTTTTTATGTTTATTTTGACTTTTAATTTTCAGTTCAGGTTCTCTTTAAGAATCCTTCTTGACAGATTCTTAATGACCCCTGACACACAAGCAGGACAATTGCAATGTTATTTCTGTTCCCCCACCCTCAGGATTCCACTCAGTCATTTGCAGATCACCGTCCCTTCACACCTCTCCATAGCAACAGAACAAATCACTAGCCTGGAGGCTAACAATGTGTCTGTGTAGCACTGGTTCCTGACCCAATCCCCAACAGGTGAAAATGTTTGCATGTGTGTACTTAGCTTGACAGAGACAGGCAGATGAGGGTGTAAATATTTTCTGCCAGTCAATGAATTTGTGCAGGTGTTGAAAATGGGAAACAATGGCTCCTGCTCTATTCATCTAATTATCACACAATAAGGTTGGAATTTTAGAAAGTCTGCACTCCAAACAAAGTGTTGTTGCCATGGATGTAAAGAACTGCAGTTTTAACTTTCAGTTTTGGAAATGTCCTAATTGGTAATAAATTAAAATGGAAAGATAATGTATAATATGATTAAACTACAAAAAACACTGCAGTGCCTATGATTATGTAAATTGTATAATGAAGTAGAATTTCTGTTCAGGAAAAAAGAAGGAAAGAAGAATGTTTTGTGAGGTAAACACTAACAGATGAAGGAGAGAGTTATTTTTTTATTTTTATTTAAACTTTTCCTTTATTGGAAGTATACAGTACAGTGCTAATACCTGGCAGGGTTTAACTATTTCAGGATTATTGGTATGCATATCTACTCCCCTGTATACTTCACGTGCAGATCAGGGGCATAGATATGCATACTGTTTGCTTACCGCTGCATTCACGATCCCCACATCATTTTCATTCGCATCACCGTCACAATCCTCTCCATATGCGAGGGTAGGAGAGTCAGCTGTTCCCAGCCCCGATCACAGTGTCTGTGACAACCTAGAACCTGGAGCAAGGAGAAGCAAGCTCACTGTAAAAAAAAATAAAAAAGATAAGCAACTTTCTGTGCTTCTACTTATAGAACACGGTTATAGTAGCACCATCTGGTCAAAAAGTAAAAATACATCCAATTACACCAGTATACTATTTTACATAGAAAAAATGTTATGTTTTTTTTTTTTTTTACTTTAAATTTTTGAACCCCTTCCACCCCTGCCCCATAGTTTCAAACAAAATACTTGTGATAAGTAACAATAAAGTTGTTGCACCTGCTGCACCTTAACCACTTTACCCCCGCGCGTACGGATTTCTCCGCCCCTTTTTCCATCCTTTCACCCCCAGGGACGGAGAAATCTGTACTTTGCGCACTCCCGCCGCTGTCCGCGCTCCCGCTCGTAAACACGCCGCCCACCGCTAGTACACACGCCGCCGCCCGCTCGCCCAGAGATCAACGAACGGGAAAATCCATTCCCGTTCGTTGATCTAAGCCCCGCAATGATCTGCTGCCGCTCGGCTGAGCAGCGCGATCATTGTGAAAAAATAACAATGTCCCAGCCTCTTTCTACTTCCTGCAAGCGTCCGGAAGGACGCTTGCAGGTCGCATGAAACAAATTGGTAATGTTGCCATCTTGTGGCCAAATAGTAAAACTACACCCTAACCATTTTTTACACACAAATAAACTTGTTTTACACAAAAAATAACTCCTTACCTCCCACACTCCCCAATTTTTTTTTGTAATTAAAAAAAAAAAAAAAAATTTTACAATTTTAAAAAAATACATAAATAGTTACCTTAGGGACTGAACTTTTTAAATATTTATGTCAAGAGGGTATAACACTGTTACTTTATAAACTATGGGCTTGTAATTAGGGATGGACGCAAAACTGAAAAAAATGCACCTTTATTTCCAACTAAAATATTGGCGGCAAACATTGTAAACGGTTTTATAACCGGGATAAATAGGCATATACATTTAATGGGTTTTAATTAGTGTTGGGCGAACATCTAGATGTTCGGGTTCGGGCCGAACAGGCCGAACATGGCCGCGATGTTCGGGTGTTCGACCCGAACTCCGAACATAATGGAAGTCAATGGGGACCCGAACTTTTGTGGTTTGTAAAGCCTCCTTACATGCTACATACCCCAAATTTACAGGGTATGTGCACCTTGGGAGTGGGTACAAGAGGAAAAAAAATTAGCAAAAAGAGCTTATAGTTTTTGAGAAAATCGATTTTAAAGTTTCAAAGGGAAAACTGTCTTTTAAATGCGGGAAATGTCTGTTTTCTTTGCACAGGTAACATGTTTCTTGTCGGCATGCAGTCATAAATGTAATACATATAAGAGGTTCCAGGAAAAGGGACCGGTAACGCTAACCCAGCAGCAGCACACGTGATGGAACAGGAGGAGGCGCAGGAGGAGAAGGCCACGCTTTGTGAGACACAACAACCCCGGCCTTGCATGAGGGCAAGAAGCGTGCGGATAGCATGCTTTGTACCGCCATGCAGTCATAAATGTAATAAAGATAAGAGGTTCCATAAACAAGGACCGGCAACGCTAACCCAGCAGCAGCAGCACACGTGATGGAACAGGAGGAGGCGCAGGAGGAGAAGGCCACGCTTTGTGAGACACAACAACCCAGGCCTTGCATGAGGGCAAGAAGCGTGCGGATAGCATGCTTTGTACCGCCATGCAGTCATAAATGTAATAAAGATAAGTGGTTCAATAAACAGGGACCACGCGGCAACGCTAACCCAGCAGCAGCAGACGTGATGGAACAGGAGGAGGCGCAGGAGGAGAAGGCCACGCTTTGTGAGACACAACAACCCAGGCCTTGCATGAGGGCAAGAAGCGTGCGGATAGCATGCTTTGTACCGCCATGCAGTCATAAATGTAATAAAGATAAGTGGTTCAATAAACAGGGACCACGCGGCAACGCTAACCCAGCAGCAGCAGACGTGATGGAACAGGAGCAGGCGCAGGAGGAGAAGGCCACGGTTTTTGAGACACAACAACCCAGGCCTTGCATGAGGACAAAAAGCGTGCGGATATAGCAGCAATGCTTTTTGCCGCCATGCAGTCATAAATGTAATACAGATGAGAGGTTCAATAAACAGGGACCGGAAACGCTACACCATCCCAGATGTTCATTGGTCATGTTACTTGGTTGGGGTCCTGGAGTGTTGCGTAGTCATTTCCAATCCAGGATTGATTCATTTTAATTTGAGTCAGACGGTCTGCATTTTCTGTAGAGAGGCGGATACGCCGATCTGTGACGATGCCTCCGGCAGCACTGAAACAGCGTTCCGACATAACGCTGGCTGCCGGGCAAGCCAGCACCTCTATTGCGTACATTGCCAGTTCGTGCCAGGTGTCTAGCTTCGATACCCAATAGTTGAAGGGTGCAGATGGATTGTTCGACGCAGCTACGTCATCTGACATGTAGTCCTTGACCATCTTCTCCAGGCGATCGGTGTTGGAGGTGGATCTGCACGCTTGCTGTCCAGTGGGCTGCTGCTGCATGGGTGTCAGAAAATTTTCCCACTCCAAGGACACTGCCGATACCGTTCCCTTTTGGGTACTAGCTGCGGCTTGCGTTGTTTGCTGCCCTCCTGGTCGTCCTGGGTTTGCGGAAGTCAGTCTGTCTGCGTACAACTGGCTAGAGGAGGGGGAGGATGTCAATCTCCTCTCTAAAGTCTCCACAAGGGCCTGCTGGTATTCTTCCATTTTGACCTGTCTGACTCTTTCTTCAAGCAGTTTTGGAACATTGTGTTTGTACCGTGGATCCAGAAGGGTATAAACCCAGTAATTGGTGTTGTCCAGAATGCGCACAATGCGTGGGTCACGTTCAATGCAGTCTAGCATGAATTGAGCCATGTGTGCCAGAGTCCTACCAGAATCCTCATCATCCTCTTGTGAGCGTTGTGATAGTTGTTGTGATGCATCATAGTCGTCACCTTCCTCCTGGTCTGCTTCTGCTGACCATTCGCGTTGAATTGTGGAAGTCCAACGTGCACCGCTCTGGCCCTCGTCAGTGGTGGCATGAAATTCCTGCTCCAACTCCAGCTGTTCCTCCTCCTCTTCTTCGTCATAGCTGCTGGGGCCAGCGTTCCCTGAGGCGGATGGCCTGATGTTGGTACCATCACGCTGATCGTTTTCTCCTTCAGATTCCCCCAGTTGCATCATGACAGCTGTTTCCTTGATTTTTAACATCGACCTCTTCAGTAAACACAGCAGTGGTATGGTAATGCTGACTGAAGAGTTGTCACTGCTCACAAGCAACGTGGATTGCTCAAAATTTTGAAGGACTTGGCAGAGGTCCAACATGTTGGCCCAATCGGATCCACAGAAGCTTGGCAGCTGTCCGGATGCGCCTCGGTACTGCGCCGTCATGTACTGGACCACTGCACTCTTCTGCTCACAAAAGCGTGCTAGCATGTGCAGCGTAGAATTCCAGCGTGTAGGGACATCACACAGCAAGCGATGGTGGGGGAGATTGAAGCGCTCCTGCATCTTGGCGAGTGCCCCCGAAGCAGTACTGGAATTTCTACAATGTTTGGCCACTCGACGCACCTTCAACAGAAGATCGGCCACGCCTGGGTATGTCCTCAGGAACCGCTGAACTACTAGGTTCATCACGTGCGCCAGGCAAGGGATGTGTGTCAGCTTAGCCAACCTTAAAGCGCGAATGAGATTACTCCCATTATCACACACAACCATGCCCGGTTTCAGGTCCAGCGGTGCCAGCCACAAATCCGTCTGTTCCTTTATTCCCCTCGAAATTTCCTCCCCTGTGTGCTGCTTATCCCCAAGGCAGATCAGCTTCAGCAACGCTTGCTGACGCATGCCAACAGCTGTGCTGCACTGCTTCCACGATCCTACTGCTGCTGGGTTAGCGTTTCCGAAAGAGGTACAGCTTTGAGATGCGTTGGAGGAGAAGGAGTCAGAGAGGTAGGTGCTGCTGTTGTTATCCAGTGGGAGGGACGGCGGTGCAGCTGTTTGTGGCGTGGGCAACACCCGCGCCGTAGCAGGTGAGGAATCGCTGCCAGGCTCCACAAGGTTCACCCAGTGCGCGGTAAGGGAGATGTATCGACCCTGGCCGAACGCACTCGTCCAGGTGTCAGTGGTGAGGTGAACCTTGCAGGCAACGGCATTCTTCAAGCTTCGGGTTATTTTGCTGACCACGTGCTCATGCAACTCAGGCACTGCAGAGCGCGCAAAGTGGTAGCGGCTGGGAACCACGTAACGTGGGATGGCCACTGACATCATGCCCTTGAAGCTGTTTGTCTCCACCACTCGATATGGCAGCATTTCGCAGGCCAGAAGCTTGGCTATGCTGGCTGTTACTGCCACGGCCCGGGGGTCATTTGCTGGCAATTTCCTCTTGCGCTCAAACATCTCCGACACAGACAACTGAACCGTAGCGCTGCACACGGAAGGGCTGTTGGTTGTTGTGTTTGATGAACACTGGGAGACCTCAAGAGCACTACTCCGGAAAGTGACAGTGTCAGCGTCGTCTGATGTTTGTGAATGTTGTGAACCACGCAATGGCTGGGCTACTGCTGCTGCTGAGGCGGGTCTGGTGGTGAGTCTGGTGAACCCAAGGGAGGCAGTGTTGCTGGTACCCTGTCCTGCCGCGTTTGCCCACAGAGTGGGATGTTTGGATAGCATGTGGCGGCTCATGCTGGTGGTGGAGAGGTTGTTAATACTTTTCCCCCTGCTCAGGCGAGTCTTGCACACCTTGCAAATCGCCATGGTAACATCCTCAGTGCAGTCTTCAAAGAAAGCCCAGACTTTGGAGCACCTGCCTCCTTGCTGGCGATTTCTGTTTCCTCCTCTTTTGCCTCTCACTCTAACTTCCACGCTTGTGGTGCCTGAAATTGCGCGCCGCCTACCTTGTGGCACAAGGCGAACTCGTGCAGCAGTGGGTTCTTCAACAGACTCATCTGTGCTGCTGCTACGACGGCGATGTTCTCGTTCACAAATAAAATCTGGGTCTCTGTCCACATTGTCCATACCCTCCTCTTCCATCTCCTCAAACTCGTCATATGTCATTGTGGGGGGCCGCCGCCGTGGAGTAGAGCTCCCCAGAACAACCTCTGCGCAGCTCACTCCAACGTCGTCTTCCAGATCTTGTCGGCCGACCTCCTGCAATTGCAACCCCTCCTGCCCAACTTGCTCTGGGATTTGGGTTTCCGAGTCCTCCTCGGACTCGCCTTGTATTTCAGTGCGCGGTGCATTTCCCACAGTTAATGGTTGTGAATCCGGGCACAACATTTCTGGCTGTTCCTCCATTGACCTTTCATAGGTGGAAGTTTGTTGGGCTGGGAATAGCTCCTGCGAATACCCCATTGTGTCCTGAGGTAATTCATAGGACTGGTTATCTGGCAGTTGTGTGCGTGGTGTCGCTGCCGGTTGTGTCAGCTTTGTGCCCACTGGCTCCTTGTAACTGGCTGAGGACTCGGACCTCGTGCGTGATGTGCTGGTGCTGCTTAACCCACTGCTGGACGCTTGAGAGGTCATCCAAGTAATTATCTGGTCCTGTTCTTTTGGATTTGTGAGGGTTGTTGTCCTGGACAACATGGGCGGTATTGAGTGGGTTTTCTTGGGTGCTCCCCTGTGGCCTGTACGTGAACCGTCAGGGGAAACACCTCTTCCCTTGCCCCTTCCTCTTTCACTGAATTTCTTCCTCATTTCACTTATCCTTACAGTACACGCTGACTGGCAGCAGTACAGTGGCAGCACAGAAATGCTATACAGTACCACTATTCCCAGCAGCGACACAGAGCACAATGCTATACAGTGGCGGGTGAGCGGTGTACTACTGTTCCCAGGCCCAGCAGACACAGAGTGGAAGTAAACACAATGCTATATAGTCTGGCTGAGCGGTGTACACAGAGTGGCAGTACACACAATGCTATATAGTCTGGCTAAGCCGTGTACACAGAGTGTCAGAAAACACAATGCTATATATAGCGTGGCTGAGCGAGGTGCACAGTGGCAGTACACACAATGCTATATTAGTCAGGCTAAGCCGTGTACACAGAGTGTCAGAAAGCACAATGCTATATATAGCGTGGCTGAGCGAGGTGCACAGTGGCAGTACACACAATGCTATATATAGCGTGGCTGAGCGAGGTGCACAGTGGCAGTACACACAATGCTATATATAGCGTGGCTGAGCGAGGTGCACAGTGGCAGTACACACAATGCTATATATAGCGTGGCTGAGCGAGGTGCACAGTGGCAGTACACACAATGCTATATTAGTCAGGCTAAGCCGTGTACACAGAGTGTCAGAAAACACAATGCTATATATATAGCGTGGCTGAGCGAGGTGCACAGTGGCAGTACACACAATGCTATATATAGCGTGGCTGAGCGAGGTGCACAGTGGCAGTACACACAATGCTATATATAGCGTGGCTGAGCGAGGTGCACAGTGGCAGTACACACAATGCTATATTAGTCAGGCTAAGCCGTGTACACAGAGTGTCAGAAAACACAATGCTATATATATAGCGTGGCTGAGCGAGGTGCACAGTGGCAGTACACACAATGCTATATATAGCGTGGCTGAGCGAGGTGCACAGTGGCAGTACACACAATGCTATATATAGCGTGGCTGAGCGAGGTGCACAGTGGCAGTACACACAATGCTATATATAGCGTGGCTGAGCGAGGTGCACAGTGGCAGTACACACAATGCTATATTAGTCAGGCTAAGCCGTGTACACAGAGTGTCAGAAAACACAATGCTATATATATAGCGTGGCTAAGCGAGGTGCACAGTGGCAGTACACACAATGCTATATATAGCGTGGCTGAGCGAGGTGCACAGTGGCAGTACACACAATGCTATATATAGCGTGGCTGAGCGAGGTGCACAGTGGCAGTACACACAATGCTATATTAGTCAGGCTAAGCCGTGTACACAGAGTGTCAGAAAACACAATGCTATATATATAGCGTGGCTGAGCGAGGTACACAGTGGCAGTAAACAATGCTATATATAGTGTGGCTGAGCGAGCGGTGTACTACTGTTCCCAGCAGCGACACACAATGACTGGGGGGGACCCTGGCTAGCGTGGCTGGAGAGCGAACTACCCTGCCTGCCTACCCAAAGCTAAACCCACAGACAAATGGCGGAGATATGACGTGGTTCGGGTATTTATTTACCCGAACCACGTGACCGTTCGGCCAATCAGAGCGCGTTCGGGCCCGAACCACGTGACCCGTTCGGCCAATCACAGCGCTAGCCGAACGTTCGGGGAACGTTCGGCCATGCGCTCTTAGTTCGGCCATGTGGCCGAACGGTTTGGCCGAGCACCGTCAGGTGTTCGGCCGAACTCGAACATCACCCGAACAGGGTGATGTTCTGCAGAACCCGAACAGTGGCGAACACTGTTCGCCCAACACTAGTTTTAATTACAGTAGCATGCATTATTTAAAAACTATAAAGGCCGAAAACTGAAAAAGAATAAATTTTTTCACACATTTTTTCCTATTTTCCCATTAAAACACATTTAGAATAAAATTATTCTTGGCATAATGTCCCACCTAAAGAAAGCCTAATTGGTGGTGAAAAAAACAAGATATAGTACATTTCATTGCGATAAGTAATGATAAAATTATAGACGAATGAATGGAAGGAGCGCTGAAAGGTGAAAATTGCTCTGGTGGTCAGGGGGTTAAACCCCTCAGTTGGGAAGTGGTTAAGACCTCCCACAACAAGGAGGAAGCAGACAATTTGGCCACATGCAGCAACTGGACAATTTAGGCGCCACTATTTAGGGGCTATTATTTGGGCCCACAGAAACATGAGCTGCTACATCCGTGGTTATAGCAGCTATTGCAATAACACTCACAGTTGGGAAAGCAACAGCAATAAACAGCGGCTGCAGCTCATTTTGTACCGGACCAGGAAAGCAGCTTTAGCACATAGTGTAAATGGAAAAATTAGTGTCAAGGACAAAAAGCAATTATAGTGGCTACAGTAATAAACATCACCTGCAGCACACTTGGTACAAGAAAAGTAAAGGGATTGTTGCAGAAAGTGTAAACACAAAAATTCCCAACAACCCTTAAAGGTCAGGCTGCAGGCATGGATATTTATATGTTAGCATACTCTTCTACTCGCTAGCCCATGCACTGGAAACCCCTTGGTCATGGTCATCCTTCCTCCTATCCCCAAAGCAACAGTATGCATTGCTCAGCTGTAGCCAAGGGATGCATTTGTATGAGTTCATGGCCAGAACCGTTGCCCAGAGATTAAGTCATTATTCCTATCTGTACAGTTGTATTGTAAATATATGTACTCACCTTCAGGGTCTATGGAATTGCTATACAGGGAGTGCAGAATTATTAGGCAAATGAGTATTTTGACCACATCATCCTCTTTATGCATGTTGTCTTACTCCAAGCTGTATAGGCTTGAAAGCCTACTACCAATTAAGCATATTAGGTGATGTGCATCTCTGTAATGAGAAGGGGTGTGGTCTAATGACATCAACACCCTATATCAGGTGTGCATAATTATTAGGCAACTTCCTTTCCTTTGGCAAAATGGGTCAAAAGAAGGACTTGACAGGCTCAGAAAAGTAAAAAATAGTGAGATATCTTGCAGAGGGATGCAGCACTCTTAAAATTGCAAAGCTTCTGAAGCGTGATCATCGAACAATCAAGCGTTTCATTCAAAATAGTCAACAGAGTCGCCAGAAGCGTGTGGAAAAACCAAGGCGCAAAATAACTGCCCATGAACTGAGAAAAGTCAAGCGTGCAGCTGCCAAGATGCCACTTGCCACCAGTTTGGCCATATTTCAGAGCTGCAACATCACTGGAGTGTCCAAAAGCACAAGGTGTGCAATACTCAGAGACATGGCCAAGGTAAGAAAGGCTGAAAGACGACCACCACTGAACAAGACACACAAGCTGAAACGTCAAGACTGGGCCAAGAAATATCTCAAGACTGATTTTTCTAAGGTTTTATGGACTGATGAAATGAGAGTGAGTCTTGATGGGCCAGATGGCTGGATTGGTAAAGGGCAGAGAGCTCCAGTCCGACTCAGACGCCAGCAAGGTGGAGGCGGAGTACTGGTTTGGGCTGGTATCATCAAAGATGAGCTTGTGGGGACTTTTTGGGTTGAGGATGGAGTCAAGCTCAACTCCCAGTCCTACTGCCAGTTTCTGGAAGACTCTTTCTTCAAACAGTGGTACAGGAAGAAGTCTGCATCCTTCAAGAAAAACATGATTTTCATGCAGGGCAATGCTCCATCACACGCGTTCAAGTACTCCACAGCGTGGCTGGCAAGAAAGGGTATGAAAGAATAAAAACTAATAACATGGCCTCCTTGTTCACCTGACCTGATCTGAACCCCATTGATAACCTGTGGTCCATCATAAAATGTGAGATTTACAAGAAGGGAAAACAGTACACCTCTCTGAACAGTGTCTGGGAGGCTGTGGTTGCTGCTGCACGCAATTTTGATGGTGAACAGATCAAAACACTGACAGAATCCATGGATGGCAGGCTTTTGAGTGTCCTTGCAAAGAAAGGTGGCTATATTGGTCACTGATTTGTTTTTGTTTTGTTTTTCAATGTCAGAAATGCATATTTGTGAATGTTGAGATGTTATATTGGTTTCACTGGTAAAAATAAATAATTGAAATGGGTATATATTTGTTTTTTGTTAAGTTTCCTAATAATTATGCACAGTAATAGTCACCTGCACACACAGATATCCCCCTAAAATAGCTAAAACTAAAAACTACTTTCAAAAATATTCAGCTTTGATATTAATGAGTTTTTTTTGGGTTCATTGAGAACATGGTTGTTCAATAATAAAATGATTCCTCAAAAATACAACTTGCCTAATAATTCTGCACTCCCTGTATATGGCACTCTGTTTGTCAATCGGTTAGACAACAGCTTACAAATAAAAGCTGATCACTGATATAGCATGGGGTGAATGCAATGTGGATATAAAGTGAGACTACGAGGTTAAAACAATGGTTTCATGGTCATTTGGCCTGTTCCAAAGTTGTTTTCATGTCCATGATTGCACAAAAATCTGTTTTCATCCCTTTTCCTGTACTATTGTTTGCAAAGGCTGTACAAAACCCTCTCATTTTTCAGGGAAAAAAGATAAACATAACTGCCGAGATGTAGGTTTGTTTCAGAGAGCTGAACTAAACTTTAAGCAAACGTTTAAGCCTTAGCTGTACAGCATCTCAGTGTTTTTCACAGCTGAGGTAATAAAGTGTCATCTTGCTTTTGATCTGTGAATGTTTGATCACGTGTGTCAGATCATTTTGCAGAATGACAGGAGCCCCTACTGGCAGGAAGGTTGCTGAACTGTTAAATTTATCATTGCACAGAAGGTTGTAGTAGCAGTGGTGTTTTAGTTTGAACATTCCTATATCAGTACCAGAAACAGCGGGCGCCCTGAAATGTTCACTCTTCCAAGTACCAGATGACATCCTGACGTGAATGCATTGCAATTCGTTCCATCCTACTGAGATTGCGCTCATCCAGAAATCCCCCCACAGCCCCATTATTCATTCCAAACCAGATTTCTCTCCATAGACTAAAACTGGAGGGAATAGTGATGAGCGCACATTTGGCATAATCGTAAATTTGCATTGTAATTCACAATTACAATGCCAAATCGTGAAGCGAAATTTGGAGAAATTGTGTAATTAATTTTGCATGTAAACGTAATCCATTCGTAATTTTGCATATTTATGCCAAATTTTGCATCATTTTGTGCCGATTTTAGCGGTTAATAGCCATGCCCCCATTCATGCCATCATCACCAAAATTGCTATGTATGTTAAGGGGAATATTGGGAACATTGGGAATGTTGAAAATGGAAAAGAAAAAGGGTTTTTAAACTCTGAAATTTTCAAAAAACTACAAGTTCTTTTGGAATTTTTTTTTACTTGTTCCCAATATTCCCCTTAACATACATAGCAATTTTGGTTACAATATGCTATTGTCACCCAACATGCTGTATGGGGGCTTTGCTACACAAAATGTTGCATTATTACACAAAATTACGGATGGATTATGCAAAATCAGTTGCATGTCCAAAGCATAATTACGTATGGTTGTAATTGCAAAAAAAAATGCTTACAGTTATATAAGAAACAGAAGTAGCAATAGCCTTAGCAGCCAGAGCAACTGCTATGGGGCCCTGGAGAAGAGGGGGGCCCAGATGATACTTGATGTGTTTACTGTGTTCATTACGTGGGAATGTAAATTGGCCTAGCAACTCATATTCATAGGATGGGGACAGGTAGCATTGCTCAAGAGTGCCTAGATATGATGGCCCTACAAAAGGTTTGCAATGGTGCACTATAATGTCTAGCTACGCCACTGATAAGAAAGGAAGAAAGGGCTTTAAGTAAATGTGAAGCAATTCTAAAAATAAAAAACAGATACATACCTAAGGAGAGGGAAGGCTCTCTATAGAGTGTGCAAGAGAGGGTGTTCGCCCATGCACAATATAGAGCTGCCTGTCTTCGGGAGCCTGAGTGCTTCCAAAGACATCTGAAGCCCAGCCAAAGTGGAAGAGAGCAGTCTATGACTGATCGATCGCAGACTGCTAACGGGGATCCTGCAGCAGGATAACGTGGGGACCGTGAGGAAAGTGGGAAAGCTCTATAGGACCCAGAGCTTTCCAACTCCTTATGTAAGTATCTGTTTTTTTTATTTTTAAAATTGATTCAGACTCCCTTTAAAGGGGCACTAGGGTCGAAAAATTGTAAAATTTAAAATACTGTATGTGCAAATATAGACAAATAAGAAGTACTTTTTTTCCAGAGTAAAGTAGAAAGTCAGTAGAAATCTGACAGAAGTGACAGGTTTTGGACTAGTCCATCTCTTCATAGGGGATTCTCAGCAAGGCTTTTATTCTTTTTTTGTAAAGATATTCCCTAAAAAGGATTTAAACAATGATGCTGCCCAGCTTCCCTGCTCGCTACACACTTTTTTGGCAGTTGGACAGAGCAACTGCCATTCACTAAGTGCATTTGAAAACAAATAAATCTCTGAGAATCCCCCATGAAGGGATGGACTAGTCCAAAACCTGTCGCTTCTGTCAGATTTCTACTACCTACTGTAAGACACAGCAACATAGGAGAAAAGTAATTTATGGCTCATTTTACTATGGAATGTAATTCTTATTTGTTTTTGTTTGCACATATTTAAAATTGTATAATTTTTAGCCATAGTGCCCCTTTAAGTGTTTTTACCTCTTATGGTTTTTCTGGACATCCAATTATTGATGCCATAGAAATAAAAATTGATTAGCCATATGCAGATATGAGTGTTCAGATGCCCTTCCTTTTTTAAATGTTTTCTTCTATTTTTGTGTTTGCAAACAGAATTCTTCAAATAATTAATTAATGGGGGAAGGGGTACATAGTGTTAGGAGTGGGAGGTTCTTTGTGTAAGGCATGAGGAATTAAAGTTAGGCACAAGCAGACGGTCTTATGGTTAGGCACCACCAGGGAGGCCTGGGCCTCGTTTACATCTATGCGCTTCTGTCCGCTTCTCAGCAACATGTATCAATCTGTAACATTGATGTGCTGATAAAAAGCGGACAGAAGCGCACTAATGGGAAACAAGGCCTTATGCTGGGAATACACGATGCGTTTTTGCGTTCGTTTTTGCCGTCGTTTTCGCTTTCGATCGATTCTACTCTCGATTCACTGCTCGATTCCCCTCTCGATTCCTTATCTTTTCTTATCAATTACATTCACTTGAATGAGGAGAATCGAAACGAAAGTAGAATCGACCAGATCCAACAGGTTGGAATTTATCTATCGAACCCATCTATCTAAAGTAAAAACTTAACGTGTATTCCCAGCATTAGTGTTAGGAACCAGGGTGTTATAAGGCATAAGTAACCAAGTTTGGTTTTAGGGTTAGGCACCACTGGTGGTGGGGGATATTAGGGTTAGCCACCAGTAGATGGTTCTTAGGGTTAGGCAAACCGGGGGAAGGGGGGGCTGGGGGTATTAGGCATCACCAGGGGGGAGGGTCTTAGGGTTAGGTGTTGGTTGAAGAGGGCTATGTGTGATAGTAAAATATCAGTAATTTTACCAATATTCTACTATTGGCTATTTTCCATGCCCTTTTCAACAGGCACCATATTAATTATAACACCTATTAAATGTACACTTGACTGGTATCAAATCAAAGGAACTTTACTAAAATTCCCCTGTGCATTTGGCTCTCCACCCTTTCACAAAAGGAGGCAGAGCAAGGGGAGGCAAAGGCTGGTAGAGTAATTATGTAGAGCATATCTGACTGCAGGCAAAGCAAAAGTACAATGAGTTTTGGGAAATTGGAGATTTGGGCACTGGAAGAGCTGCGGACATTTGGGTGCCTCATAGGTGTCCATGTTAACTGCAGCTATACAGGGAAATTAAAAGCAGCGCTGTGGCCAACTGCTATACAAACTGTGGCTACAAATAGCAGGTGCCCGATATCTTATGTACATAGTGGCAAAGGTGGCATGGACTTTGTCCGTTCTGCGAAGGTGGGGGATGGTTAGGTTTAGACATGGGTGCGAAATTGGTTACAGTAAGTCATCGTGGGGGGAGGTTACAGTTAGGCATCGATGGGTAGCGGGTCGAATAGGGTTAGGCATCGGTAGAGGAAGGGCTCATGTGAGAATAGGGTTAGCTTTAGCATTAGTAAAATAGTATAATAGTAGGGTTAGCTTTAGCATTAGTAAAATAGTAAATATTGGTAAATTTTATTAATATGGGAATTATCACTGCGCAATAGTAGAATAGAAGTATTTTACATATTATTATTCTACTAGCGGCTATTTCCTGCACCCAAAATTACCTTGCACCCTTTTTTCTGTATTCTGAATTTTGACCTGGCGGAAACCTTGACTAATATATGTTTTAGGCTTTCTTATTTGAAAAAAAAAACACAATACAGGCAGGCTGTATTTTTGTTCTGAGAAGATAGCAGTTTGCAGACATAGCAATAATAGCACAGTTGCCAGACTTGGCTCTTCTCTCCACCTTTAGCTATTGCTGGCAGCACCCAATTATGTCATTGCTGACACATTTCCACAGGCCATCAGAAGTCTAGCAATACAAGTTTCATGTCCAACATACAGCAAAACAGTAGCTAAAGATGATGAGCAGAGTTGTCTCCTACTGTTGTTCTAATAATGTTATTGCTACAGAGATGGGAAATCTGCTGGAAACACAGAAATACATGCACAGTCTGGCTCATCCGGGTTTGTTTCTGAGCTTGGACTGGAGGATAAAACCCTTCATGTTGTATCTCTAACATGGGGTGTCAGGAGGCAACTTAGTTCCTAGCTGTGGTCCTTCAGCATGGAGCTAATAACCTGTTTGCATTTCAGCTTTCTGGTCCCCAAGAAAAGAATTTGGGGCATGCCGCGATACTGCAAGGAATTTTAAATGTGTTATTTTCAGACTGAGCAGCATGACATCAAATTCATTGTAATGGGTCTGTCATGAGGGGGAAGAAGTATGACTACATTAGTGATGAGCAAAAATGCTGATATGTATTCTTAATTTGAGCACCAGAGTAAGGCGCTAGTGGAATATCAGTAAAATTACAGATATTCCATTACTTAATTACGATAAATTATCAGTAATATTTACCAATATTTTACTATGGCTTAACCTAACCTTACTCTTACATGATTCCTTCCTTTTGTCTTGATGCTTAACCATAAGCAATCCCCCAAACAATGCTTAAACAAAAGGGCTCACACTGATATCTAATCATACTGACCCCTCCAGAGAGGCCTAGCCCTAAGACTCTTCCTGCTGATGCCTAACCCTAAGTTCCTCCCACCAATGCCAAACCTTATGGACACCCCTTGGCGACGCCTAACCCTAAGACTGCCCTGCCGATGCCTAAGGCCCACTCCACACTGATGACTAACCCTAAGAGCCTCACCAGTGCCTAACCCTATTTGCCAATAATATGCGCACTGCCATAGATGCTTATGTTAATGGCCATGATTAGTGGCTGTTACAGGTAATTTGGGCGCTGAAGACATATGATAAAATAGCAGCTGCCCGCTATACAAACTGCAGCTATTAACTGCTCTAAAACCATTACTCACACATTTTTAATAATTTATAGAACAATTGCAGTGAAATTGCCTTTAGAGAGTCAGTGACATAACCTAGAAATCTGTGCACAATGTATGGAGTTGAAATGAAAGTGAGAGTGGCTTCTCCAACACAGAACCATTGCATGACCTCCTCCCTCTGCTTCTTCCTGTGGATCACTGTGAGTAGGTGGACAGAGTCAGCTCCATGCTCATAGAGAAAGGTTAGTTTGGGACCCCTCTCAGTTCCTTCATCATTACTGCATGTGGGTAGTGATAGGATTGGAGTGGAGTTTAAACAGATTTCAGACTTGGCAAGCAGCATCTGACACAGGAAGACTGCTTTGCAAGCCCATTAGGCAAGGTAATAAAAGAAGATCTGTTACAATACTCTGGTGTTTTACAGGTATGTTTCACACAGTATGCATTAATGATATAAAGCTGAAGAAGGGCTTTCAGACAGTTACAGTTTGGTAACACAATTAAACACATCTCCATAAAAGTGAATGGAAAAAATACTAAGCTTATGAATTTCCACTGGGGAAACCAACAGATGTTTTATATCTAAACATTCAATTGGTTGTGAATATCTGGCAATAAAATCATAGCACCTGTGTTTTACGATGGAATGTATTTAATAATTATTAATTGTTAATTAAAGCCCAACTAACCCAATCAATAAGACAAATTATAACAGAAACAAGTTAGAGATTACCGCTAGTGTTTTGCGAGAGTGATTTTTCCACGATTAACGCAGAAAAATCACTGGACATTGTAGCGTTTGGGGAGCGATCACCATTAGCGGTTCTATACATGCTAATCGCGATCGCTCAGGAAATGCCGGGAAAATGCTGCATGTAACACGTTTGCGGTTAACGTCAACCGCAAAACGCCGCAATCGTGGCAGTGAGAACACTGCCATAGGATTAAATGGCTAGCAGTTTTAAAAAAAAAATTTTTTAAAGTGTGAACAAGCCCTAAAGGAATATACACACTAGAGGAGTAAAGTGGTACACAGAATACTCATTTCATGCACCAAATATCTTTCCCAAAGGGCACTGCATCTCTTTATTAACAAAGTGCTCTAAGTTTGAGGTGTTTGAGTTACAGACACTGTATTTTTCCTCAAGAAGTGGATAAGGCCAGCGAAACATGTTGTCCTCTAAGTGTCCAATCAATTAAATGTGTTTTACCATCCTTACTTTACTGAGGTCAATTTGTTTATTCCACACTGCTTCCCAGCTGTTCACAACTGTTTGAGGAGCCTCCTCTCACTTTTATTTGCTCTTTATGCTCTTCACTTTAAATGTAGTCAGACAGCAGGTCATTCAGGTCAGGTGTGGCTAGATCACATCTAAAGTAGAGAGAACATGGGATCCAGACTACAATTTCCAGCATCCGTGCATCACCATTATCTTTCACATAAATGGAAAATAATTGCTTTGAGCATTCGTCTTGTTAAATTTTGAGTTCAATTAAGCTTTAAAATAATACATTATTAAACGCGATTAAAAACATCACTTGTGCATTTATAAGTTTACATGAATGTTCTATCTTAACTGTGTGTGATAACTATTGCTTTTACACTTGTCACAATTTCAATGGAGCATAAAGCAAAAAAAGACTTGCGAATAAAATTGCTATATTATTAATGCAACTGTGATTTCCAAAACAGGACATTCAATAGAAATAACATTATTAGCTATAAAAGTTTAAACTTCCTCTGTAGACAAATGTTAGTGTGAATGAAAAGCAGAAAAACATCTGACTTGGTTAACAGTTGAGCTTTCTGAAGGAAACTGACGATTACTGTTAAAGGAAACCTGAAAGGGGAGGGCTTTGAAGGCTGACATACAGTAGGTATCTCCATTTAACCAGTTCACTACTGAGGGGTTTTTCCTCTTCTGTACCAGAGCAATTTTCACCTTTCAGCGCTCCTCCCTTTCATTCGCCAACTACTTTCACTGCCTCTCATCTGCCAATCACTACTTACCACAACAAAATGATCTATATATTGATTTTTTGCCACCAATTAGGCTTTCTTTGGGTGGTACAATTTGATAAGAATTTTTTTTCCAAATGCATTGTAATGGGAATAGTATGAAAAAAAAATCATTATTTCCCAGTTTTTGGTCACTATATTTTCAAAATATTACATGCTACCGTAATTAAAACCCACATATTTTATTTGCCCATTTGTCCCGGGTTAATACACCATTTAAATTATGTACCTATCACAATGTATGGTGACAATAGTTTATTTGGAAATAAAGGTGTATTTTTTCAGTTTTGCATCTGTCACTAATTACAAGCCCTTTTTTGCAAAATTAACAGTAATGTACCCTCATGGCATATTCTGTATATTAAAAAGCTATGTCCCTATGGTAACCATTTATGTATTTTTAATGTCATTTTTTTTTATTTAAGTGACAAGTTATAGGTGGCGCTTGTGGATCCCAACCTACCAAACAAGTTCAGGGAACAGTTTCTTCCCGTACTGGCCTGCTGCTCTACACAATGTTGGGGTACCCCTAACCCCAGCCTTACATAAAAATGTCAAAAAAGAGATGTGTGGAGCGCTGGCACTTGGTATAACCGTGATATCACTTTATTAAAAAACAATTAAATTTATTATATAAAAATCACATACAATATTGCATCCATTCACACATCCATCCAGCCCAAGAGAATGCTGATGAGCCCAAAGGGACTTATATATGTATAGGTGCACCTTAAAAAATCAAAAATCAAAAAAAGAATCAAAATTCCATAAAACCCGGATAAAAGGACGATTTTCAAACTGCATAAAAGACTGGGTGAAAACTTCCCAAAATATATTACAGAGCGGGCAAGAATCTCAGTGTCCTGCTATTGCACAAGTCCAGCTCAAATATCCAAGTTTAACAGCCAAAGAATATACAGTTATCACCTCGCTATAAACTCTGTTGGATGACAAAAAACGTCTAACTTGCTTAATTGGGTATCATGCAGTCTATATGCTTACAACATGAAGATATCCTCCTCAGTCCGCGTCTTTAAGTGTTGGCAGATGTACGACTCCGTCCGAAGTTCACACAACCGTTATCCAGAGGAAAGAGGGGAACTAGGGCTGGTACCTCCGTCCACACCCACCCGCCGTAGGGGAAAAGCCAGGCGGGGATAGCGGGTCCCGTTCAAACTACCGCTCCTCACTCCTCGCAATCCACGGCAGCCTCCTGCAGTACTTCCTGGATCAGAGTTCAGGCCAGAGACGTCACTTCCGTGCGTCTCACTACTTCTTGGGCTGGATGGATGTGTGAATGGATGCAATATTGTATGTGATTTTTATATAATAAATTTAATTGTTTTTTTATTTAAGTGTTTTATTTTGGTTACCATGGGAGGGGAGATAAGGGGTTAATTAATGGGTATTTTAATGTAATGGGATGTGTATGTAGGTGTAATTTTACTATTTGGCCACTAGATGTACCCCCACTTTATTTTGATTGTGTGACTTTCACTGCATACATGCATTACCGGAAGTAATGTGTTTATGCTGTCACTTTTATGTTTAGTCAATGAAAACAGCTTCTCATCGATGCCGATTTCATTGACTATGGGCAGTTAGATCAGTGAATGGGAACTGTGTCCCATTCATCGATCTGTGTTCTAACGGGTGGTGAAGTGAATGCGGGCAGGAAGCCAAGCAGGAGCATGTGCAGTGGCAATTGTGGCGGAGTACGTATATCTACGCCCCTGGAGCTAAGATGAAGTCTCTGGGAGTGTAGATATACTGTACAAAAAACATTAACTGGTTAATGACCACTGCCTGGCTGTCCTGATTATCCTCTGCCTCTAGTACTTCCAGAAATAGACCCTGAACAAGCATGTAAATGAAGTGTTCTGAATAAGATCTGACTAGATCACACCTGAATCCTTTGTTAGTTGGTACAGGGTCCATGGTGAAAAAAATTGCTTTCAAGTGTTACAAATAGCATAGATGCAAAATTAGATTCCACTGCCTTTATTCCCCATCAGTAGACACACTATTTGATTCTCTAAATGTAATCCTTTATTTACCTTATTTACACATTTCCTTGGTAGCCAGTATGCTAAATTCAATACTGACACACGTTTTCTTAGCTGTGCAGAAGATCACTCATGGTCCTCCATGCAGCTTTTACTGACTCTCTCAAACACTGGCTCAGTGATGGATGTGGCTGTGAGTGCTCACCCTACGGCACTACTGCAGCTCATGCAGATTAACATCTATAATTATTTTGCTTGCCAATCAATTCATCAGGGTGTTAAGCCTCGTACACAAATGTGTGACATGTCACTCAATCCCTTGGGCGACATTGCAGGGCCAAGGTTGAACAGATGCATCACTCACACTCAGGCTAGCGTCATGTTCTGTTCCTATGCAGGGTAATGACATCCCATGGTGGGCGGAGTAAGTGGGAAGAACAGAACAATGCTCTTGCCCATCGCTCAGCTGAAGCGATCGTAAGAGGGGTCAGGGGCTTCTGTACACACAGGGCCGAGGCAGAGGTGAGAGAGGCTCCAGGCTCTGGGCGCAGTGCAGGAGGGGGCACACAACTCACTCAGCTATCCTTCCCCTATTGTGTTTGAAGCAGAGAGAAATAAGAAAAGGGGATACATGGCAGTGACTGCAAGCCAGATAACGAGAGATTAAGGTGTTGGGGGCCCTGGAGCGCCTCTTAGGCTAATAGCAATCAGTGTGTGGGGGTGGGAGGGATGGAGGGGCGCACTTTGGTGTTTCAGCCTTGGATGCTGGAGGACCATGTCCCGGCTCTGTGTACACATGCTGTATTCTCAGCAGAAGCAGTTATTCACAGCCGTTTCAGCCATGTTTTATGTGACCTGTGTTTAGGGCCTTAGCCATATCTTAGGCATGGGTATACTCTGACTCATAGTGCATTCTTATTTATATATTAACCCCTTCAACTTCCGCCATTATGTCTAGCCTCTATATACCACCTATCAATAAATGGGAAGCCCTTTTTGGGGAGGAGGTGTTTTTTTTATCAGCAGAACTAAAAATCACATTCTGTTTGAATGTTCATGAAGATAAATGTAAGCTTTACAGCTGACCCTATTTTATTTTTGTGAAAATTCCTCTCGTCGATAAGGTGAAAACAACCCATGGGCTGAAGTGGTTAAAGGGGCCTAACACCTGGACAATGGCAAGCCTACTGTCTGCCTACTGACATTTAAATCACTACATAATCTGGGCCCTGGATAAATAAAAGAAATTTTGCAGCTGCGTAACAATCCCTGCAATCTCCGATCCACAGGTTCTAATAATCTAGTCATACCCAGAGTCCCTTGCAAAATAGGCAGAAGGCAGAAAATAGCCAGAAGGCAGAAATGGTCTGGCACTATAATTTAATATTAGCAAAATCGGTACAAAAATTTAGCAGTCCGGTGTGTAGACAATGCATAAAATTGTATCATGACATTGCATATGATCAAAATGCTGTGCAAACTGTGCAAAACTTGTTATGCTGTACCTGGGTGAGGGGCAGTCCACCTGAAAACTTTTGGTTCTTCTGTCATGCCGATTCTATATTATGGAACTCCTTACCTCAGCAGATCAGGAGTACAGCTCCATCTCTGCACATGTTTAAATCCAGACTAAAAACCCACCTGTTCAGTTTGCCATTTGCAGAAATATAATTTTTTGTTGTGTTAATACTTCATCCTACTACCAGTGGTGCTCTGATACCCCCGATCACAGATTTGATCTAGTGGGCCCTGGTTGAAAAAAAAAATCCGGAAATTCCGTGATTAATTTCCGGATTTGAAACGAACTTTCGAATTCCACTTG
Source organism: Hyperolius riggenbachi (assembly GCF_040937935.1). Classification (NCBI taxonomy): domain Eukaryota; kingdom Metazoa; phylum Chordata; class Amphibia; order Anura; family Hyperoliidae; genus Hyperolius; species Hyperolius riggenbachi. The sequence continues at coordinate 108,825,194 of NC_090651.1, forward strand.
ATTTTTTCTGTGAATGAGGCAATCACTGAAATTCACGGCCGTGATCACAGAAAATCATTTTAGTTAATAGCAAGGCCCCCACACATGCTATAATCCCCCAAATTGCATGGATTATAAAGGTGACAAGGGGCTACAATTTAAACAAAAAAATCCAAAAAGAACTTTTTATTTTTGAGAAAATGGATTTTAAAGTTAAATCAACACTTTAAATGTGGCTATTAATTGGTAATAATTGGTTTTAAACAGGGCAATACACTTGAGGAGGATGAGTGGCGATGCCACAAAAACACCCAGAGAGGTTTTTGTCATTTTTTTTCCTTGCAGCGATAGCAATGACATGGCAGCAGAGTTGTCTGTGGACCCAGGTGGTGGGAAACACAGACTTTAGTAGGGAAAAGGAGCTTCAACGGCAGCAGGAGGAGGACTAAAGTGGTCAGTGCAGCAGCACAGAATGACCATGACACCTCACTGGTGGTACCACAGCATGATAATGCTGCCCAAAAAATTAGATGCATCCGTGGACCCTGGCGGTGAAACTCAGCAGAAGCAGGAGGAGGACTAAAGCGGAGGACTAAAGCAGTCAGAAAATAGGTGCCACCAGCATCGGCTGACTTGGCCCATGCTGTGCTTCTAAAAGACGCCTCTCTGCTGCATCCCCTACAGCTGAGCGCCCTCTCCCTGGCAGTGCACCAGTCCCAGAAGTGACCGAGGCAATGGCACTCCCTCTCCTGCCAGACCCGCGACCCCTGCCAGACATGTTGTATACACAAAATTTCAAGGTGGAGAAAGTGTGCTATTTTTTTACAGTCAAAAGGTGTGTGTGGGCATGGGGACAGACGGAGGGAATATAACAGAGGGCTTTTATTGATTTTTCAGAAAAGAATGCACACAGAATGCCCACAGCACAGAATGCGCACAGCAAACTAACCGGGTGCACCGTAGTAGCAAAGTACAATGTCACTGACTAAACTTAATGACTAAACAACACTGGCAGTGACTGCAACTAATTGAAGTTGATCACTGGCTGGCTGGCTTAGTTAGCTAACAAGTATACAGTAATAGAGCAGTAGAATCAGTGTGAAGTTGAACCTGCCTGCACTAAGCACAGCAAATCAGTACACTGTCAATGACTACTACACTGACTACAGCTAACTTAAGTTAATCACTCACTGGCTAGCTAAATACAAGTATCCAGTCAGTAACAGAGCAGTAGAATCAGTGAATCTGCCTGCACTAAGCACAGCAATCAGTACACTCTCTCACTGACAACTACACTGACTACAACTAATGTAAGTAATAACTCACTGCTAGCTAGCTAAATGCAAGTATCAGATACAGTATAAGGGCAATGTAAGGACTGAAAATGCTCTTGCTGATGCACAATATGGTCTGGAGATGATCCTCTCAGTGCCACAGAGTCTAGCAAGGACAGAGCTCTGGAAATGGCTCCCACTTTATTTACAGGAGGGGAGAACAGAGCCTCCCCTCCTATGATTGGTTGCTAGGGTCTGGTTGGGGGCCTCTAATTGGCCCAGGGATGTCATTTCTGCCCATGTCCACCCATTTCCACCCAATCACGACCTAATCACAGATTTCCACTGCAATCACGAATTTCCGAATATTTGGAATCACGGAATTGGTGGTCGATTTCCGTGATCCAGAATCAATCACGGAATCGGAAGTCAAATAGTGAAAAAGTGCTAGTGAGTCACGGAAATGATCTGCCCACCACTGCCTACTACCAATTACTGAACCTGAGAGAGCCTACGCACTTTGAATCCTATGGAAGAAAAGCGCTACAAAAACGTTATTGTTATGCCAGAGGAGGATCCATTGCAAAAGTCCCACCAAAAATTATGTATTTGATGAAGAGTCATGTTTAAATCTCTGAAGGGCAGGAACCACCGTACATTCCTAAATTCCTGCAACTCTACTCTACTTGGAAGCAAATATTTTTAAAACGAAATTTAAAAGATGATATGAATAGAAAATACATGTTTTTATAGTATTCAAATCCCAAAACAAGCTTTTATGGGACAAAAGAAACAGATCATATCAAGCTGAATGAAGTGTAGAATGATTACCCAGACCTTTAAATCAATCAGGGGTTACTATCTCAGAGAAAGTAATTTAGAAGCCACTGGCAGCACTGGCGTAACAATAGGAGATGCAGCCCTTGCACCAGCTGGGGGCCCGGGGGCCCCCTGGGGCCTCGGTCAGGGCGGTTTTGGGGGCTGGAGGGGTCCCAGCATGAGGGGAAAGCTGGCCACACATCAGCGGGGAGTTGGGACAGTACCCCTCTCCCTCACCTCGGGCTCTTCCCTCTGCGCTCCCCTCCAGCATCAATCATCAGTGGCAGCAGAGCAGGAAGGAGCTCATACCTCCCTCCATACACGTGCTAGAGGTTCCGATCTCTAAGTATCTGACGCTACTTCCTGTTTAAACCTAGAGATGGACCTCTGTCGTGGATGGAGGTATGTGTTCCTGCCTGCTCTGCTGCCACTGATGATTGATGCTGGAGGGGAGAGCCCGAAGTGAGGGAGAGGGTGGACTGCCCCCCCTCCCTGCTGATGTGTGGTCACGCTTTCCCCTTATGCTGAGACCCCTCCAGCCCCCCAAAAAACCCTGAGTGGGCCCAGGGGGGGGCATCCAAATTTTTGCAAGGGGGCCCGGTGATTTCTAGTTACACCCCTGACTAGCAGGGCCCTCCCCCATAGTGTTTCCATTTTGATTATGCTATCTAAGGCTAGGGCCACACTAGCTCCGGGTGCGGGACGCATCCGCGGTCCGGGCTCCGATTTTCAAAACTGGAACGCAAACGGATCCGTGCTGCCTTTTTTGCAGCACACGTTCTGGATCCATTTGCGTGGTTTTTTTTTTTTTTTTGCTAGAGGGGTAGCAGCCAGGACGGGGGGCTGCGGGAAAAGCGGCGGCCAGGGAGGTCACACCCCCCCTTGCTCACCTGAGTGCCCCCCATCCCCGCTCCCCCTCCAGCTCGCACATAATGTAATAAATTGTACCTGAAGTTCGGCGAGCCGGGCACTTCCGTCCACACCACTTGAGTCACTTCCTGCAATGCCGCCCTCTGTATTTCAGTGGGCGGCATCGCAGGAAGTGACTCGAGCGGTGTGGGCGGAAGTGCCCGGCTCGCCGAACCTCCTTAGGTACAATTTATTACATTATGGGCGAGGGGGAGCAGGGGCGGGGGGCACCCAGGTGAGCAAGGGGGGAGTGTGACCCCCCTGGCCGCCACTTTCCCAGCAGCCCCCCGTCCTGGCTGCTACCCCCTCCAGCATGGCGGCCCCATCCTTCACCAAGGGACACTGGAAACTGATCAGTTTCCAGTGTCCCAAAATGTCAGTGAAGAGGGAGGCCCGTTTCTCCATTTATTTTCACTACCCGTACATGTATACGGGTCCGTGAAAAATGCTGCAAGTCCGGACTCTGCGTTCCGGGTTTAAAAACGTATTCCGCGGATCGCACGCAGATACGTTTTTAACTTGAGTGAGTACTGTTCCTATCTGTAGGACTGCTTGTTGCAGACTAGAACAGACTCCATTTATTTTTCCAAAGACACTGTTATCGAAGACATTTGCATGATCTTGTTATATTGTGAGCTCCTCATATGTCCTACCTTGTATGTTAACAAATTTTCGTCTATTGTGTAGTGCTGCGTAATATGTTGGCACTTTCTAAATACATTATATAATAATAAGTCACAATGTATAGTTACTAACTGTTACTGGCTACGTAATAATCCTTTGCAAGGTCAAATGAAGGCAAACGACGTATTTAACTCACAGTTAAGATGCTGGGAAAGTCCGCTTTGCCAAATTGCTTAACAACTTTCAGCATCAGTATCCAGGATAATCATCATGAAGAAAAAATAATGTTTTGTTCATATAAGTGAAGGGCAGCCAACCATATTCATAGGAAGGAGACAAATTGCTTAAAGGGATATGGCAAAAGTATACGGAGGTTGCCATGTTTATTTCCTTTTAAACAATAATAGTTGCCTGGCTATCCTGCTGGTCCTCGCCCTCTAATGCTTTCAGCCACATACCTTGAATAAGCATGCAGCAGATCTGGTGTTTCTGGCTTTAATGTCAGATCTGACATGCTTGTTTCTGGTCTTATTCAGACACAACTGCAGCTAAATAGATCAGCAGGGCTGCCAGGCAACTGGAATTGTTTAAAAGGACATAAATATGGCAGCCTCCATATTTTTCTCACTACAGTTGTCCTTTAAAGGGAACCTGAAGTGAGAGGTATATAGCAGCTTCCATATTTATTTATTTTTAATCAATACCAGTTGTTTGGTAGCTTTGGCTGCAGTAGTGTCTGAATATCCCAACTGAACCAAGAATGTAGCTAGTTTTGTCAGACTTTTGTCAGAAACACCTGGGCCTGATTTACAAAGCTTCTCTGTTAAATTATCTCACCTTATTTACTAACTCACAATTTATCTCTCCCTAAATGACTTAACTCATGATTTACCTCACCTTATCTAACTTAACTCATGGTTTAGCTCTCCTTAATCGACATAACTCGTGGTTTAGCTCTCCTTGGGCCCTATGCAATTACCAAACTCGCCAGCGCTAAGTGCTGGCGAGTTCTTAAACCAGGCGTCAGCAGGGTCGCCTAATGCAATTGCATTTAACACCCCCCCCCCCCCCCAGTGCAGAAAAGAACTCACTTGGGTGATATAATCGCCCAGCAAATTCCTTTCCCCCTATGCAATTGCATTTTGCACCACCCGGGAAGCATCGCTAACATTGATGTTAACTTTTCACCTGCTCTGAGCAGGCGAAAAGACCTATCGCCGGTGTCTGCGGGCTGTTTTTGGCATCTGGGAGCCTCCTTTACTAAGGAAACCCGAGATGCCAGGGATTTAAATAGGTAAAGGAGTCAGTTTTGACTCTTTACCTATTTAAAATGTAAACAAAAAAATCCTTCCGTCTCGCCGCATGTCCCACGCCGCTCCTCCGCTCATCTCTGTCTCTGTGAGTATTCTTGGAGCCCGGCAAAGCATCTTTGAGTCTCCCGCCAGGGCTCCCCATTCGCCCACTAGGTGGCCCTGGTCCAATTAGAATCAAGATGATTCTCATTGGGCCACCTAGTATTTGAATGGGGAGCCCCGGCGGAAGACTCAAAGATGCTTTGCCAGGCTCCGAGAACACTGACAGAGATTGAGGAAGAATGAGCGGAGGAGCGGCGTGGGACATGCGGCGAGACTGAACGATGGAGGTATGTTTTTTCAGAATTTCCCAGCAGCGACGAGCGGCAGGAGGCGACGAGAAGCGGGTAAGAGCCTTGCGACGATGCGCTGGCTCTTGCGATGATGCGCGCGCATCTCCCGGGGAGCAAGGCTGCAGTGCTGTGGTGCTGAAGGACAGCTCCCCAGCACTAATGCCTCGCTCCACATTGCTGGCCACACAGAAGCATCGCTCAGCGATTATTTAGTATCCGCCTGAGTTATGCACCTTTACGCAAGGACATCGCTTAGGTGAAACTGGCAATTGAATTTGCCGGTAAATCCTGAGCGATGTGAGGAGATAAGAAGCTCGCATGTTTTCAGCTTCTTATCTCCTTCGAATTGCATATGGCCCCTTATCTATTTATCTCATGAATTATTTCTCCTTATTTGTTTATCTCATGCATTAGCGCTCCTCACAGTTAAGGTGAAAAATAAGTAACCTTTGTGAATCAACCCTATGATCTGCATGCATGTTAGAGGTCTTTATCTAAAAGTATTAGAGTCAAAAGATCAGCAGGGTAACCATGCAACTGGCATTATTTAAAAATAAATAAATATGGCAGCCTCTATATCCCTCCCACTTCATGTTTTCTCTTTAAAGGGGAACTTCAGCCTAAACAAACATACTGTCATTATGTTATATTAGTTATGTTAATTAAAATAGATAGGTAACATAATCTCTTACCCACCCCGTTTTAAAAGAACAGGCAAATGTTTGTGAATTCACGGGGGCAGCCATCTTTGTCATGGGGCAGCCATCTTTTTGGTTGAAAGGAGGTGACAGGGAGCATGAGACACAGTTCCAACTGTCCTGTGTCCTGATCACCCCTCCCAGCTGCGCGCACTAGGCTTCAAATCTCAAATGCAAAAAAGAAAAAAAATTGCACTAAAACAGCAGCAAGAGAACAACAATATCAGAAATCCCACCATGCTTTGCACAGCATCAGGGGAAAAATGCCCTGGAAGTTTTCTTCTGTGCAGCTAAAAATGAGGCTTGGGCAAGAAAACCAAAGTTCTGATGCTGTGAAACTGTTAAAGAAACACCACGCCTTTTCAGTGCTGCTGAGTAGTGATGCTCAAATACCCCTTTTTAAAATTCGAGTTTGGTCGAATTCGAATAGTAAATTATTCGAGGTCAGTCGAATATTCGAGTCGAATAATTTTTACTATTCGATTCGACCTCGGACTTCGAGCTCACTATTCGAGTCGGTATTCGAGCTAACTATTCGAGCTGACTATTCGAATTGGCCTTAAATAGCTTCCAACACTTGTTTTGAGGGTGAATGATGCAAGAAACATCTTTTTTTCCAAGTAACAACAGCAAGTGATTATGTGGGGATGTTCCTTTAAAAAAAAATGTGGAAAGAGAAGTTGTGTCCTTAATTTTGTTCAGTAGTGTTACTGTATATACTTGTTCTTCTTCTTCTTTATCTTTCTTCTTCTTCTTCTCGATCTTCTTCTTCTATATCTTCTTCTTCTTCTTCTATATTGTCTTCTTCATCATCTTCTTCTTCTTCTTCTTCTTCTTCATCTTCTTCTTCTTCATCTTCATCTTCATCTTCTTCTTCTTCTTCTTCTTCTTCTTCTTCTTCTTCTTCTTCTTCTTCTTCTTCTTCTTCTTCTTCTTCTTCTTCTTCTTCTTCTTCTTCTTCTTCTTCTTCTTCTTCTTCTTCTTCTTCTTCTTCTTCTTCTTCTTCTTCTTCTTCTTCTTCTTCTTCTTCTTCTTCTTCTTCTTCTTCTTCTTCATCATCTTCATCATCTTCTTCATCTTCTTCTTCTTCTTCTTCATCTTCTTCTTCTTCTTCATCTTCTTCTTCTTCATCTTCTTCGACTTCTTCATCTTCTTCTTCTTTTTCATCTTCTTCTTCATCATCTTCTTCATCTTCTTCTTCATCTTCTTCTTCTTCTTCATCTTCATCTTCTCCTTCTTTTTCAATATCGTCTTCTTCTTCTTCACGTATTTCTCTTTTCAATTTTTTTTTTAAAGAAATGCAGCTATTTTTGAGCGTAACAAATAGCTGGTGGGCGCACGCATGTTGGAAGCGCCATTGTATGTGCTCCCTGGCAGTGGAAACACAAAGACAGCAGGAGGTAAATTCAGCAGCAGGAGGAGGAGGATGAGTGTGTGGCAGCAGGCAGTCAATGAGGCAGGCAGCTCGCCGTGACATAATAGCCCTGGTACCTAGCGGTGATACCAGGGCTGTAAATAAACACAACAGGAGGTCCCAGACAGCGGTCGTGCAGCCCACATTGTGTCCAATACACAACTGGGACAACACAGTTTTCAACCCGGGCACCTCAGAAAAATTAAACCTTTTTTTTTTTTTTTAATGGTTTGTTTGGTTTTGGTTTTGCAACCAATATAGCTATTGTTTGACGTAATAGCTGGTGGCAGAGTGGCAGCAGAAGGTAATTCTGTGTACCCTGGCAGTGGGAAACACAGACAGACAGCAGCAGCAGGAGGAGGAATGGAGGAGTAGGCGAGCAGCTATTGTTTGACGTAATAGCTGGTGGCAGAGTGGCAGCAGAAGGTAAATCATCTGTGTACCCTGGCAGTGGGAAACACAGACAGACAGCAGCAGCAGGAGGAGGAATGGAGGAGTAGGCGAGCAGCTATTGTTTGACGTAATAGCTGGTGGCAGAGTGGCAGCAGAAGGTAAATCATCTGTGTACCCTGGCAGTGGGAAACACAGACAGACAGCAGCAGCAGCAGCAGGAGGAGGTATGGAGGAGCAGTGTGAGTGTGGCAGCAGGTAGGCAGCGTGACATAATAGCCCTGGTACCTAGCGGTGATACCAGGGCTGTAAATAAACACAACAGGAGGTCCCAGACAGCGGTCGTGCAGCCCACATTGTGTCCAATACACAACTGGGACAACACAGTTTTCAACCCGGGCACCTCAGAAAAATTAAACCTTTTTTTTTTTTTTAATGGTTTGTTTGGTTTTGGTTTTGCAACCAATATAGCTATTGTTTGACGTAATAGCTGGTGGCAGAGTGGCAGCAGAAGGTAATTCTGTGTACCCTGGCAGTGGGAAACACAGACAGACAGCAGCAGCAGGAGGAGGAATGGAGGAGTAGGCGAGCAGCTATTGTTTGACGTAATAGCTGGTGGCAGAGTGGCAGCAGAAGGTAATTCTTTGTACCCTGGCAGTGGGAAACACAGACAGACAGCAGCAGCAGGAGGAGGAATGGAGGAGTAGGCGAGCAGCTATTGTTTGACGTAATAGCTGGTGGCAGAGTGGCAGCAGAAGGTAAATCATCTGTGTACCCTGGCAGTGGGAAACACAGACAGACAGCAGCAGCAGCAGCAGCAGGAGGAGGTATGGAGGAGTAGTGTGAGTGTGGCAGCAGGTAGGCAGCGTGACATAATAGCCCTGGTACCTAGCGGTGATACCAGGGCTGTAAATAAACACAACAGGAGGTCCCAGACAGCGGTCGTGCAGCCCACATTGTGTCCAATACACAACTGGGACAACACAGTTTTCAACCCGGGCACCTCAGAAAAATTAAACCTTTTTTTTTTTTTTTAATGGTTTGTTTGGTTTTGGTTTTGCAACCAATATAGCTATTGTTTGACGTAATAGCTGGTGGCAGAGTGGCAGCAGAAGAAGGTAATTCTGTGTACCCTGGCAGTGGGAAACACAGACAGACAGCAACAGCAGCAGGAGGAATGGAGGAGTAATGTGAGCAGCTATTGTTTGACGTAATAGCTGGTGGCAGAGTGGCAGCAGAAGGTAAATCATCTGTGTAGTGTACCCTGGCAGTGGGAAACACAGACAGACAGCAGCAGCAGCAGCAGGAGGAGGTATGGAGGAGTAGTGTGAGTGTGGCAGCAGGTAGGCAGCGTGACATAATAGCCCTGGTACCTAGCGGTGATACCAGGGCTGTAAATAAACACAACAGGAGGTCCCAGACAGCGGTCGTGCAGCCCACATTGTGTCCAATACACAACTGGGACAACACAGTTTTCAACCCGGGCACCTCAGAAAAATTAAACCTTTTTTTTTTTTTTTTTAATGGTTTGTTTGGTTTTGGTTTTGCAACCAATATAGCTATTGTTTGACGTAATAGCTGGTGGCAGAGTGGCAGCAGAAGAAGGTAATTCTGTGTACCCTGGCAGTGGGAAACACAGACAGACAGCAACGGCAGCAGGAGGAATGGAGGAGTAATGTGAGCAGCTATTGTTTGACGTAATAGCTGGTGGCAGAGTGGCAGCAGAAGGTAAATCATCTGTGTAGTGTACCCTGGCAGTGGGAAACACAGACAGACAGCAGCAGCAGCAGCAGGAGGAGGTATGGAGGAGTAGTGTGAGTGTGGCAGCAGGTAGGCAGCGTGACATAATAGCCCTGGTACCTAGCGGTGATACCAGGGCTGTAAATAAACACAACAGGAGGTCCCAGACAGCGGTCGTGCAGCCCACATTGTGTCCAATACACAACTGGGACAACACAGTTTTCAACCCGGGCACCTCAGAAAAATTAAACCTTTTTTTTTTTTTTATGGTTTTTTGGTTTTTGGTTTTGCAACCAATATAGCTATTGTTTGACGTAATAGCTGGTGGCAGAGTGGCAGCAGAAGAAGGTAATTCTGTGTACCCTGGCAGTGGGAAACACAGACAGACAGCAGAAGGGCAGTACACAGCAGCCCACTGTAGGTGTAAAATGTGTGGCTGCAGGCGACGTAATAGTCAAAGTGAACCAGGCTGGCTTAGTGAGCAGGAGCCAGGAGGTGGTAAAGGGTGGTAAGGCACATTAACGATGGTTCCGGCAGCCAGTTCATGTCCCCCTCTCGCCGACAACAGGGGCCAGGAACTCGCCTTCCACCCACGCCTGGTTCATCTTGAGAAACGTCAGTCTGTCCACAGACTTGTGAGACAGACGTGAGCGTTTCTCGGTGACCACGCCACCAGCTGCACTGAAGCAGCGCTCGGACAGCACGCTGGAAGGGGGGCAGGACAGCACTTCCAGGGCGTACTGCGCCAGCTCGCTCCAGATCTCCATGCGCTTGACCCAATACTCCATGCGATCAACAGGGGCATCGCTGTCAAGCCCGCTGTACGACCCCATGTAGTCAGCCACCATGCGGGTCAGGCGCTGGCTGTGACCGGAGGAGGATGCTGCTGCATGCATCTCCTCTCTAGTCACTGCTGCCGGAGCCTCTACAGTCCTGTAGAGCTCGTGGCTGAGAGACAGCAGGTCTGTGGGGCGCTTGCTGCTGCTGGATGCAGGCACCTGCTGCTGCCTCTGTGCTGGCTGCTGGACAGTGGGGGTGGAAGGCTGGGGGAAGGCTTCCTCCAAGCGCTCAACAAGGGCCTGCTGCAAGCTCCTTATTTGTTGCGCTGGGTCTCCTCCTGCAGGCGGCAGGAACTGGCTCAACTTCCCCTTGAGGCGTGGGTCCAACATCATGCTGATCCAGATGTCCTCCCTCTGCTTCATCTGGATCACCCTGGGGTCCCTGCGCAGGCACGTCAGCATGTGCGCTGCCATTGGGAAGAGGCGGGCCACGTCTGCTGGCACATCGACGTCAGTGCTGTCCTCATCCTCCTCCTCTGCCGCCTCATCCTCTCTCCACCCCCGCACCAACTCAGCTGCGCTGTGCTGATCCCCCTCATCAGCAGCCAGGTCAGGGACCTCCACCAAGTCCTCCTCCTCCTCCCCCTCAGAGGTGGACTGCGCAGCTGGTTGCCGCTCCTGCTGGTCCAAGGCTGCCGCTCCCTGTTCCAGCAAAGCATCGAGGGCCCTGTTCAGCAGAGAAACCAGGGGCACCCACTCGCAGACCATAGCATGGTCCCTGCTCACCATGTTTGTGGCCTGCAGGAAGGGAGCCAGCACTAAGCACACCTGCTGCATGTGCCTCCAGTCATCATCGGGGACGATGGACGGGATGTTGCTGGTCTTGTCCCTTCTCTGAGCTGCGGAAACAGTGGCCAGGGCAAGGTACTGTTTGACAGCGTGCCTCTGTTCAACCAGACGCTCCAACATCGCCAGGGTGGAGTTCCAGCGAGTCGGAACGTCAAGGATCAGCCGATGGCGTGGCAGATCCAGCTCCTTTTGCACGTCTTCCAGGCTCGCACAGGCTGCAGCCGAGCGCCGGAAGTGACGCACAACATTCCTTGCCGTTTCCAGCAGTTCGCCCATCCCCTGGTAGGTGCGCAGGAACTTCTGCACCACCAGGTTCAGCACGTGGGCAAGACAGGGGATGTGGGTCAGGTTTCCCCTGTCTATTGCGGCAACCAGATTGGCCCCATTGTCGGCCACCACCTCTCCGACTCTGAGGCCTCTGGGGGTCAGCCAAATCCTCTCCTGCTCCTGGAGTTTGGCCAACACATGGGTTGCCGTCAGCTTGGTCTTCCCAAGGCTGACCAAGTGCAGCAGCGCTTGGCAGTGGCGGGCCTTCACGCTGCTGCTGAGGCGGGGGGTTTGGCCAGGTGTGCCGGAGGATGGCAGAGGATCGGAGGAACCTGCTGCAGTTCCCCTGAGCCTGCGGGGTGGCACCACCCACTGTGTTGCTGCTGCTGCTGTGCCCGCTGCTGCTCTCCCATCCTCACCCCCTTCCACCAAGCTGACCCAGTGGACAGTGAAGGACAGGTAGCGGCCTGTCCCGAAGCGGCTGCTCCAGGAGTCCATGGTGACGTGGACCCTTTCACCAACCGCGTGCTCCAGCCCTTGCTCCACATTGGCCATCACAAAGCGGTGCAGTGCAGGAATGGCCTTGCGGGCAAAGAAGTGTCTGCTGGGGAGCTGCCAGTCTGGGGCTGCGCAAGCAAGCAGCGCACGAATGTCGCTCCCCTCCTGCACGAGCGTGTACGGCAGGAGTTGGGAGCACATGGCCCGTGCCAGCAAGCCGTTCAGCTGCCGCACGCGACGGCTGCTGGGAGGCAGAGCCCTAACCACCCCCTGGAAGGACTCGCTCAAAAGGCTCTGGCGTGGCCTTTTGCTGACACGGGAATCAGCAGACACAGCAGAGGAGGCCACTGAGGACTGGCTGCCAGAACAGGCCTCAGTGTCGGCGGCAGGAGTTGCAGAGGGGGGAGGAGCAGTGCGTTTCCGCACTCCTGCTGGTGCTGCTGGAGGAGCAGGAGGGCGGGTGGCTGCTGTTGCTGCTGCTGCTGCTGAAGGCTGTGCAGTGATGGGTGTGGTGCCACTGCCAGCAGCAGATGCCTTCAGCCTCTGGAACTCCTCATGCTGGTGGAAATGTTTAGCCGCAAGGTGGTTGATGAGCGAGCTGGTGCTGAACTTTAAGGGGTCTGCACCTCTGCTCAACTTCCGCTGACAGTGGTTGCAAGTGGCGTACTTGCTGTACACAGTGGGCATGGTGAAAAACCGCCAGATTGGTGACAGAAACTTCCCCCTACGGCATGGAAGCGCTGCTGCCTGTCTCCCTGTGGTGGTTGGGGGGGGGGGGCTTGGGTGCGGCTGGTGGTGGTACTGGCTGATGCTGCTGCTGCTGCTGCTGAGCCTGAGACACCAGCAGGCTGTGGGACGCTGCCAATGCTTGCAATGATGCGCCTCCTTGCAAGGCCCACAAGCGCATCCTCCTCCTCCTCCTCAGAGCTGCTGAGGACGACATCCCCTGGAGGTGGTGGCACCCAGTCTCTGTCTGTCACCGGGTCATCATCATCCTCCCCCTCCTGAAACATGTCCTGCTGGGATGAGGACCCTCCAAACTCCTCTCCTGATGCATGGATGGGCTGCTTGACTGTCGCCACAGTCTTGCTGTCCAATCCCTCATCCCCCAAAGTGCCCATCAGCATCTCCTCCTCAAGATCGCCAACAACAGCAGACAATTTACTCATGATGCCTGGGGTCAAAAGACTGCTGAATGACAGGTCGGCGAGTGACGGTGAACTGGCCTCCTCCCCAGACCCTGCTGGGCGGCTGCTGCGAACAGGGGTGGTGGTGGTGGTGGTGGTGAGGGTGGAGGCCTCGGATGCAGAGCTGATGGCGGGCTGCTCATCCTCCGTCATGAGTTGCACCACAGTGTCTGCATCCTTTTCCTCAATGGGACGTTTCCGACCCGGCTGGAGGAAAATGGGAGCAGGTGCTACACGCTGCTGCTGCTGTGTCTCTGCAGCGTGAGTTGCAGATGCTCCTGCTGGGTGGCGCCCAAGGCGTCCACGGCCAGTGGCTATGGGAGGAATGTTAGCCACTGACGCTGCTGCTGCGGAACTGTGCATGGTGGCGCGCCCGCGGCCGCGGCTTGCCACAATGCTGCTCCCTCTCCTCCTGATTCCCTTGCTGCCCTTCCCCTTGCCCAAACCGCGCTGGCTGCCACTTCCAGACATCTTAAATGTTTTGGGCGTATAGACAAAAGTTTTGTAAAAGGGCGGGTGAAAAGTGGGGTACTTTAATGGAGTGGGTTGGTTGGTGAGGTGACTGAGTGAGTGTCCCCTAGTACAGTAAGTAAGTAGTAACAGTCAGGAAGTACAACTAGCAGTTACAATAATCAGTAGTAATCACAAGTAAATTTAGTGTGTGTACACTCAGACAGTGAGTGCACGCACGCAGGAGCTAGTAGCCTATGGACAGTGACTGAGTGTCCTAGACTCCTAGTACAGTAAGAGTAAGTAGTAACAGTAAGTAGAACTAACTAATTACAATAATCAATCAGCGATCAGAAGGAAATGGAGTGTGGGTGTGTGTACACTCAGACAGTGAGTGCACGCACGCAGGAGCTAGTAGCCTATGAACACAGTGACTGAGTGTCCTAGACTCCTAGTACAGTAAGAGTAAGTAGTAACAGTAAGTAGAACTAACTAATTACAATAATCAATCAGCGATCAGAAGGAAATGGAGTGTGGGTGTGTGTACACTCAGACAGTGAGTGCACGCACGCAGGAGCTAGTAGCCTATGAACACAGTGACTGAGTGTCCTAGACTCCTAGTACAGTAAGAGTAAGTAGTAACAGTAAGTACAACTAACTAATTACGATAATCAATCAGCGATCAGAAGGAAATGGAGTGTGGGTGTGTGTACACTCAGACAGTGAGTGCACGCACGCAGGAGCTAGTAGCCTATGGACAGTGACTGAGTGTCCTAGACTCCTAGTACAGTAAGAGTAAGTAGTAACAGTAAGTAGAACTAACTAATTACAATAATCAATCAGCGATCAGAAGGAAATAGAGTGTGGGTGGTGTGTGTACACTCAGACAGTGAGTGCACGCACGCAGGAGCTAGTAGCCTATGAACACAGTGACTGAGTGTCCTAGACTCCTAGTACAGTAAGAGTAAGTAGTAACAGTAAGTAGAACTAACTAATTACGATAATCAATCAGCGATCAGAAGGAAATAGAGTGTGTGTTGTGTGTGTACACTCAGACAGTGAGTGCACGCACGCAGGAGCTACTAGCCTATGAACACAGTGACTGAGTGTCCTAGACTCCTAGTACAGTAAGAGTAAGTAGTAACAGTAAGTAGAACTAACTAATTACAATAATCAATCAGCGATCAGAAGGAAATGGAGTGTGGGTGTGTGTACACTCAGACAGTGAGTGCACGCACGCAGGAGCTAGTAGCCTATGAACACAGTGACTGAGTGTCCTAGACTCCTAGTACAGTAAGAGTAAGTAGTAACAGTAAGTAGAACTAACTAATTACGATAATCAATCAGCGATCAGAAGGAAATAGAGTGTGGGTGGTGTGTGTACACTCAGACAGTGAGTGACCGCACGCAGGAGCTAGTAGCCTATGGACAGTGACTGAGTGTCCTAGACTCCTAGTACAGTAAGAGTAAGTAGTAACAGTAAGTACAACTAACTAATTACAATAATCAATCAGCGATCAGAAGGAAATGGAGTGTGGGTGTGTGTACACTCAGACAGTGAGTGCACGCACGCAGGAGCTAGTAGCCTATGAACACAGTGACTGAGTGTCCTAGACTCCTAGTACAGTAAGAGTAAGTAGTAACAGTAAGTAGAACTAACTAATTACAATAATCAATCAGCGATCAGAAGGAAATAGAGTGTGGGTGGTGTGTGTACACTCAGACAGTGAGTGACCGCACGCAGGAGCTAGTAGCCTATGGACAGTGACTGAGTGTCCTAGACTCCTAGTACAGTAAGAGTAAGTAGTAACAGTAAGTACAACTAACTAATTACGATAATCAATCAGCGATCAGAAGGAAATGGAGTGTGGGTGTGTGTACACTCAGACAGTGAGTGCACGCACGCAGGAGCTAGTAGCCTATGGACAGTGACTGAGTGTCCTAGACTCCTAGTACAGTAAGAGTAAGTAGTAACAGTAAGTAGAACTAACTAATTACGATAATCAATCAGCGATCAGAAGGAAATAGAGTGTGTGTTGTGTGTGTACACTCAGACAGTGAGTGCAGTGCGCACACGCAGGAGCTAGTAGCCTATTTGAACAGTGACAGTGAGTGTCCCTACGGGTACAGTAAGAGTAAGTAGTAAGTAAGTACAACTAACTAACAATAATCTATCAGTAATCAGAAGGAAATAGAGTGTGTGTACACACAGACAGTGAGTGAGTGCACACACGCAGGAGCTAGCTAGTAGCCTATAAACAGTGACAGTCAGTGAGTGTCCTACTCCTAGTACAGTATAACTACAATACTATTAGTAAAGGACAGCAGAAATACTGGTATAGATGAGAGAAATAAACAGAGGACAGCTGCCCACAGAGGCAAGGCCCCCCTGAGGCCTAAACCTGTAAGCTTGCAGCAGCTGCCTGTCTCTAATGTAACACACAAGCTACTAACTAAAATACAATGTCTATCTAACTAACAACAATATAGGTGTATATGGCAGGTGTAGGTGAGCAAAAACGCTAGGTAAATGATCACAATAGAGCACTTGCTAAGCCAAAGCACAAAGGAGCAACTCTCTCTCTGTACAAGTCTCAGGCAAGCATGGAGAAACGGAACATGGCGGCCGCTATTTATAGGGTAGGGGCTGGCCAGGGTCCCCCTCTGTGATTGGCTGCCGTCAGAGGGCCTGGGAGCCCTCTGATTGGCTCTAAGGACATCAATCTGGGCTATGACGCTATTCGAGCTCGGTACCGAGCTCGAATAGCGCCGGGTTGCTCGAATAGCTCGAATAGTGAATGGGCTATTCGAGTGTACTCGGATAGCCCATTCGAATAGCTCCAGCTATTCGGAGCTCGAATACCGAGCTCAAATAGCTGAAAAAGAGCTCGAATATTCGAGCTACTCGAATATTCGAGCTCTGCTGAGCACCACTGCTGCTGAGTAGATTTTTAGTCTGGAGGTTCATTTTAAGATACTTTGCCTTTTGAACAAAAATGCTGTCAAATGGTGTCATGATAGCCAAATAAAATTAAGATTGGTTGACAGCTGACTGGGAAAAGTGTTATTTAGTGATAAACCCATCTTTCCCATTGCTTCTAATAATTGTACTGGGATATGAAAGGAAAAATCATTGTGAAAAATTCCAGCCAGAGTGTGTTAAGGAAGCAATGAAATACCGAAAATCTTTAATAGTAGAATAGGTATTGATGAGTCAACACATACCCTTTGAAAGATAAGGTCCTGATGCATGGCAGGATGCAACTATCCACCAAAATGAGTATTGTAAGGCCAACACACAGGCTTGTTCAACATTCAGAAATAAAACTTGAGAAAGAAGGCCAATGTTCCACAGTCACTATGAGCCCTTCATCAAGGTATGCAGCAGTGGAAAGACCATGATTTTCCTGCATGCTTTGTTAAAGGTGTATGAGTGACTCCAAAATGCTGGCTTTTTTCCTTATATGGAATAAAGTTTTTGCTAGTTGAACAGGCTTAAGCGCAGGCCTTACAAAGCTGCGAAATCTGTAATGGTCTAGTCTTGAATGGCTGCATCTGGCATTGGGAGAGCATTATCGATGCAACATTAAATGCCGTTTACTATTGAGGAAAAGGTTGTACTTGACTGAGATAGTAACAGCTGTCTTTGTTTACTTGACTGGGCTAACCGCAGCGATAATCGGAAATCGGTATTCGGTAGAAATACTGCATTACCACAACTTAGACATTTAAACCATTCTCAGAGCTTAAAAGCATTGGACGAATACAGGCTACAGAATCAGAAAATCTTGTCCATAATATGACTAAAATCTGTAGTAAAAACTATCCAATCAAACAACATTTATTACGGTATGTTTCAATGAGTTATTGTAGAGCCATGTCATTCATCATCTTTTTCCTGTTACGGCTCTTTTCTGATCGCATTTGCGATGCCATCATGTTTCTTCCTAATTTCCAATATTGCGCTTAAGCTTTTATACAAAGTATAAAAAGCTCTCAAGCATAGGCAAAATGCGGCAGGGCGACAATTGCCTTTGGGAGAAATCAGATGGCAGTAACGGGCGTTGCAATTCCATTGGTTTGCGATCTGTTAGTGATCAGAATTGTATCGCAAAACACAGTGTAGTGGAAAAGGGCCTTTACTGAGATTTCAAATTTGTTCATAAAAATGGATATATTACACACTGACATGCTATAAATGTTTGTTAATAAACATTTAATACTTTCTTTTGCCATTTTATTTTATTTTTTAAGTTAAAAGGCATTCATTTCCCAGTTTTATTTGAAATTTACATTACAGGATACGTCCAGGCAAAAAAAAAAATTCACTTACCTCGGGCTTCCTCCAGCTCCTGGTAGCGGTCCTCTGCCCTCGCCGCCCGCAGCTCGGGTGGCTTCTGGCCTCCTCTGCTGCAGATGCCGACCTCGCCAGGTCGGCTTTCTGGTTAGGCTTGCTGTGTGATCCACCGCGCGGGTCACATGGTCTTGCTGATGTCATCAGGACGGTGCTGCACAGGCGCAGAACTATTGCGGCTACGCAGTACATTCCTGATGACGTCAGCGCTACAAGTGTTTTTTTTTTTTGCCTGGACGTATCCTTTACATTTCTGGTATGCAATTTAAGTTGTTTACCACTTTCCTTACCCTCTTCATTTCTCTACAGATATGATGGATGATATGCACAGAAGCGGTGAAGTTAATGTTGTATGACTTTAGCACACCTCTGTATATAATTTCTCTTGAAAAATGCATTTTGCAGTATCTGAAACCTTAATTGCATGGAGGTTGTTACAATTTATTTTGTGCCATGGATTGTGCAGTAGAAGAGCTGTGAGCTCATGTTTTATTGTTTTTTATCATATGTATATTGATTATTTATTTAATTAAAATAAAGGAGAAATTGCTCAGTGTGCAGGAGTTCAGTTATATTTAATGTTTGATCACCAGTTTATGCCCCTTCCCCACATTCCCATTTTCAGAGTCAGACAGGATTTCATCAACATGATGCAGCGTAATCCCGAGGGACAAAAGAAGTGCATAGTCATTACTATCTGATGTCGCCATCCACGGGTTGGGAATGGGATTCATCATGGAATCACAACATATAGTTGCTGACAAATGACCCCAAACGCATTGTGATTTCCATTCATTATAACGAATGGTCATCAAAAGTGCATCAGGAACAATCAGAAATGCGAGTACCTTGCAGTGAGACAGCACTTGCATTTCCTGATGCAAACACGTGGGGAAGGGACCTTACAGTGTAAACAGTATAAAAGTTTCTAAGAAGTGTTTGCTACAATAGCCAGCCAGGTGTCCTAACATCTCATCAGAAAAGCCAGATCTACCCTTTAAATGTGCTTAATATCTATTAAAATGAGGCCCTGGCACCTGATCATTGATGCACTATAACTGTGTTACAGTAATGGAACATGCAACCTGTTCAAAGTTTCAACTAGACCCAGTCAGAAAGAGGGTATATGCTTTGTCCACTCTGCACACCTTCTTCAATCATGCTTCCAAATGACTGTAGCCACAGATGACAGCATTCTGGGCATGCATGGTTCAGGAACATTATAGCTGTGGAAGCCCAGATTTTCCCAGCTAATGCCCCTGCACACAGCCATGTGGTAGTACACACTGTGCACTCTTCAGTGATGAATGGTAGGGGGCATAGCTTCAACATGGAAGGGAGGCGAAAGAAGCTGAGGGGCCACACAGTATAGGAGACAAGTAAGGAGGCCCAAGGTATGGACATGATTTTACATTTAAAAGTGCTTCCAAGCATTCCATGTGTTTAAAAATGTTTACTTTCGCTGCAGAAAGCAGTAGAAGTTTGCTTATCTCTGCTTTATCTGCAAAAGTAATCATTGCCAGCTAAAGCTCTCTGTCTGTGCTTTCACTCTGCCCCCCCCCCCTTCCTCTGCTGAACTGACACATCGCCCTGGCAACAACTGAGTCACCTCAGCAAAAAAGGAGGTGGGCAGAGTAAAGACACAGGCAGAGAGAGTCTCCTGGCCTTGCCAATGAGCTAGAGATAAGCAAACCTGTACTGGTCTCTGCAGTAAAAAAGCAAAACCAAAAATTTTTATATAAAGGGATTCCGGAACACCTTCAAATGTTCTTTTATGTAACTAAAGTACTAACATTTTAGATTTTGGAAGTATAAACCAACTTTGGTATTTACTCATAAATGCTTTAAATAAAGTAATTCAAAAGTATCTTGAGACATTCATTCGAAAATATGTAATACATAAAGAGAGAAAGAGATGTATGTGTGTGTGACTAATAAACACTCTGTTTTTCTTTTGTACAAATTAAGCCGAGTTATTGCAATTACTTTACATTTATTGTTTTCATATCTCCCAGCATGTCGTAGCACTCCAGCATTTTTTAAATGTGGGGCCTGCTGGGTTTTTCACTCAGCAGGAAGTTATCATCAGACACTACCGTTCAGTGCTTGGAGCAAAATGATACCTCCCATGATGCCCCTATCATTACAAACAGCTGCAACAGAAACAATACGAGGCTGTCTTGTCAGTGTGGGCAGGATCTTTATCTGGACATTACTCCAGGCCATAGGTGGAGAGCTGGACCACTTTCATAGGCTAACAATCATGTTGTAACTCTGTAGTACAAAGATAAAAATGATTTTTTCTGAGATATAGTTTAAATGTCGAACAAGTATATTTTGATGTCAGAATGTATTTGCATTTGCTTTGTCACTATTAATTTCTGTTTTGTGTAAAGAGAAATTAAGGTTTTCCAACTAACTAGAATTGCAAATACACACCTTCTTGTAGTGTGATAACAGTAATATAATATTTTACTTTTACAGCATAAATTATTTTAGAGCACAATAATAATATTAAAAAGTGTGACTTGGCTATGGATCACTGGGGAAGGTACTCTGCAGGAAAACAATGCTAACTTGGACCACAGAGAGGGCATACAGTATGAGGAAGAGACAATGACCTCAAATGCAGCATCTCTTTACCATTCAAGGACAACCGAGGTGACGTGACGTGAAGAGATAGACATGTGTATATACAGTGCCAAGCACACAAATTACTATGCTGTGTTTTTCTTTCTCTGACCGAAAGAGTTAAACATCAGGTATGCAAGTGACAGTTTCTGTGACTGGGTCGGACTATAGCATAACCCACACTGATAAGGAATTACAGACATAAAACACTTCCCTGTCAGGAAATGGCTTCTGAGAGCAGGAAAGAGATAAATAGAGTAAATAGTTCATAGAAATAAGCTCTGGTACACTTCAATGCACATGTCATTGAGCAGAGACAATGGAACAGTCAAAACTTAAAAACTAGATTTAAATATAAAATAAAACCGTGGGATATCTTAAAAAGTCATTTTTAGGTTTTGCTGAGCGTTTCTGCTAGCGTTTCAATACTTTACATTGAAGCGCTTACGCTCCCAAAATGCTGCAGGTCCTGCGTTTGCGTTTCTGGGAAACGCAAACGCTCCTGTGGAAGTTGCCCCATCCATTAACATCAGCTGAGCGTTTTGGCAAAACACTAGCGTATCGCAGCGCTGCCAAAATGCTCAAAAAAACGCTCTAAGGGCTGGAACCCACAAGAGCATTTTTTTGAGCATTTTGGCAGCGCTGCGATACGCTAGCGTTTTGCCAAAACGCTCAGCTGATGTTAATGGATGGGGCAACTTCCACAGGAGCGTTGTTTGCGTTTCCCAGAAACGCAAACGCAGGACCTGCAGCATTTTGGGAGCGTTAGCGCTTCAATGTAAAGTATTGAAACGCTAGCAGAAACGCTCAGCAAAACCTAAACTGAGCGGTTTTGCTAGCGTTTTGCGGTTCAGCACACTGTAACAAAATTAAAAATAATTCACAGGACCAATCAGGATAAAAACGCGAAACGCAAAACGCTACACAGCCGATGAGGAAAAAAATACACTGTTGCAAAACGCGACCGAAAACGCGCATGAATCCGCTTGCAAACCGCTCAGACAAAACGCTAGCGGTTGCGTTTTGCGTTTGCGGATTTCAGTGGGTTCCAGGCCTAAAACTATGATACATACACTACACAATATAGACACGGACATAAGACTACGGTTGAGTTTAGATTGGAAGCTCCTCTAAAGGACAGTTAAGTGACGAGACAATAGCGCTGCAGAAGATGATGGCACTATATAAATATTAAACAATATTAATAGACTAGTTCGAAACCTGTCAACTTTGATTTTTTTTTACCGACTGCAAATGACAGCAACGTAGGAAAAACATAATTATAGTGCATTTGACTCTGAGACAAATGTACATTGTATATGCATGCATACACATATGTTTTTAAAATGTACAATATTTGATGATAATAGTACTTTAATCCAGTATTGTCATTGTAGATAGAGAAGAAAGAAGCCATTACATTAATATTTGTTTTTTTTTGCCTTTAGTAGGACGTTACTTAATAATCTAAATTATTATCATTATTAGTGAGAATAAATAGCACCAACATCTTCTGTGATGCTGTTCAACTTCTTTATATAAGCTGCAAAAAGGACATGGAAGATCAAGGGCAATACAGATAAAACACAACAGTAAAGTACACTTTTTACAATGTTGATAGAGACAAGGCCAGAGTTTTTCTTCTCTATGAGATATACCAAGGTGTGGAATCATGGTGAAAGTCAGACAAACTTGAACTTTTAGCAAAAAAGTTTGTCTGCTGTTCGATGGCCTTTTTATCTTGCCTTGCCAAGCAGCCAGTTTACAGGAACAGATTGTCAATGAACACCAGAGAACTTCAGCAGAATGCAGATGCAGACTCATCATCTCTTTATAAAACTTACCCGAATGGTCTTTACAAATTGCAATAAAGAAGTGTTGTTCCATAAAAAAGGTTTAAAGAGACTCATTTCAGCCTTATTTCTTATATCCTATACGTGTTCTAATGTGTTCTGGATTACTGCAGCCTTTTCTAGTTGCACTGTCTCTGTGATATATCTAATCTTCTTTTCTTTGTCCAGCCTTGTCGACCCAGGGAGGGATGGGTTGCCTCTGTTGTAATAAATACAAGTTATGCACGCCCCCTGCAGGCTCTGTGTGCTTTGTTTACTCCTCACAGACTGCTCTCAGTTTCAGCTTGTCTGTAATGCAGTTTGTGAGGCCAAGGCCAAGGGGGAAGGGAGCTGCCTGTCACATGCAGAGAAACTGTGAGAATACCAGACTGGAGTGCAGATAATTAATTATGTAATAGAAAATTGTAGTATACTGTAACATTATACATACATGTATATATATATATATATATATATATATATATATATATATATATATATATATATATATATATATATATATATATATATATATACATATATATACACGTATATATATATATGTACATACACACACACATATATATATATATACACACACATATTAGTGTATGTGTGTGTATATATGTGTGTGTATATATATATATATATATATATATATATATATATATATATATATATATATATATATATATATATACATCACATCCTGGTTAGCAGCCATGTTTTTTGTTTGTAAACACTGCCAAAAACTGGCAATCAAAAGCCATGATCGCGGCGGGGAGCGGCGGAACCGGCAAAGAGCGATCCAGGAGATCACAGTGACTCGATTGATATGTTTTTTTTTACTATACAAATTAGACAGCACATTCTCTTTAAAGTTAAGCTCCACTGTTGTTAAAAAATAAGCAGCCGCCTTATATCAGCTCTACACATAGCTAGGATTAAAGTTAAAGTGGATCTGAGATAAACTTTTGTTGCCTTCATTTTTCTGCCCCTTCTGCCCCTTTGGCATTCTTCTCCGCAAATGCTTTTTTTATTTTAAGTGTTACCAAATTGCATGTAAAGGAATGTATCCATGGCCCCAGCTCCTCAGCGCCTAGGCATTCAGAGTCCCATGCTGCGAGTGCTCATGGGAGCTCACCCTGGGGAGGAGGAGGAGTTGCCAGCCAGGAGCTGCTGAGATTTCAGAGACAAGGGGGCGGAGTGGGGAGGAGAGATGAGGAGAGGGGAGCAGAGTTTTCACAGGCTGAGGGGTGGAGATACAGAGCAGCTTGCCTGAGTAATGATGACAAGCAAAATATGGCTGTGTTCATTGTATCACAGTACAAAAAAAAAACATATATAATTGAAGCTGTTTACAGCTAGGTTTGCTGTGTAAACCATCTAAACTTTAGATAAGATATATAGACAAGTTACTTGTTATAGTTAGTTTTTCATCTCGGATCTGCTTTAAATTATAATCTTGTTGATAAAAAGCAATGCTCTAATTTTAGATCTATACTTTACAAGGGGTTATTCACTAGGATGCTCATTCGGATTCCACAGATTTTAAATTTCCTCATTTCCAGTTGGAAATCCGCAATTCCGATCTGAAGTCACAAATCAGAAACTGGAGATTGGAATTCCACAGAAAATTAAATTCTGCAGAAATCCAATTTACCTCAAATATTGGTATTACCATAGTTTTTAACCAAGCACAAGACTAGAGATTTTCTATTTTTCCAATTTCTGTGTTTCTGATTTCTATTTTTCTGTTTTTTGCTTTTGCCATTTTATTTCCATTTTTATTTTTTAGGCATTCACTGTTGCAAAAAATGACTAATAAAATACTCCTTAAAAAATGGAAATCAGAAAAATGGAAAATCGGAAATTGAAAAATCGGAAAAACGGACAATCCGAAAAAAAAAAATGGAAATTTGCATTGGTAGAAATTGGAATTTCCGAGCAATCGGAAATGGGCATTTCCAACCACCCCCATTTTTCCTGCATTATTTGAAACTTGTTACCTTGTTTTTTTTCTGCAGGCTTACACATCTCAGCCTTCCTGTAGGTGTAGGCAACATGAGTTTCTTCTTTTTTTTACTACAGGCAAAGCAATGTTTCTTTTTCAGAATTCTAGTGCAGTCTGCACTGCATTACACATGTAGGGAGAGGGGAGACAGGCAGTTTGTCTTTTACACACCTTTTTTGCTTGAAAATATTGCAGCTTGAGCATCCAGGTACCTTAGATGTGTATAGCAAACTACAAAATGCAGTGGACAGATTTATTTAATAATAAATTACAAAACAATTTGTATATCGCTGATAAATAGCATTTTTGAAAAAAAAAGTGGATTTCTACTTTACATTTGTTTATAACAATATACAGTCATGAATCATTAATAAAATGTATGTGCTTACACAATGCACTGAAAGTGGGATAAAACTCTGACATAGCCTTCAATAAAAATGAGTTGTCCTACTTTTTGTTACCCATTCAGTTACCATATTTGCTTTTGTGCATGAGTAATATTGCCTGTTTACAAATTACAAGTTCCCAAAGTACAGTTTATCTGCTCTGAAAGCTGTCATTGCATTTTATTCATAGCTGCTGTATTTATATTTTAAAATCTATCTAGTGATAATTTCTCAGCTCTGTCTGCTTCTCAGTTCAGTACAGTCCATTCCAGCACACGCTGCTGGCTGTATTCTAATTGTAGCAACAGAAGAATGTAAACAAAAAATAATGTTATCACCTCTTCTGATGCGGCCTCAGTGAGACAGCTCTCCGCACAGCGGAGCGTGGACACCGCTGTGCAATAAGATACCAGAGCTGCTCTCCCCTGTTCAGCCTATTCCATCACCACTGAGCTTCCTGCTTGTAATGACGTGCAGGCTGCGTGGGGACCTTGTCAGCACAAGAGTTTGCTTGAGGATTTATGGCAGTTGGGAAGACTAGGGCTGAGGTGAAAAAACTGGATTATACCATCAGTTGTTTAGTTTATTTACAACCACTGATAAGGCTTCCCCTATGAAGAGTTTATAGATACAGAAGTCCATCAGCGGGAGTGCAGGGACTGACGGATACAGTATACAGTGTCATATGAATCTTTAAAGGGCCATGCTAGAGATTGAAATAAATGACACTGTGATTATTCTGTATGACTGATGTAACTTCTGTGGGGGTGTTTCAAAATGTAATGTTTCGTGGTAGTGGACCAAAAACTGTGGAGATGATTATCAATTTCAGGAAGCATGCCCCCTCACCACCACCAATTCACATCGACTGCACTTAAGTGGCGATAGTTCCCTGTGTCCGCCTCCTGGGCACCACCATCTCAAATGACCTGAGATGGAAGGATAACACCAGCTCCACCATGGCGAAGGCCCAGAAAATGCTCTTCTTCATCCGACAGCTGAAAAAGTTTGGCATGCCCCATCAGGTCCTCACAAGATTCTACTCTGCCACCACAGAATCTATCCTCTGCTCTTTCATCCTGGTCTGGTACTCTGGTTCCTCCATCAGCGACAGACAAAAACTCCAGAGGGTCATTAGATCAGCAGAGTGAATCATCGGGAAACCCCTCCCTCCACCTGACCTACTCTACAACTCAAGACTACACACTAGGGCGATGAAGTTAGCCAAGGAACCCTCTCATCTTGGCCATTGCTACTTCAGTCACCTGCGTTCAGGGGTAAATTCCGGGTCATCCCCACTAGAACCAAGAGGAACAGGAACTCTTTTTTTCCCTTCTGCAGTCAACCTCCTAAACTCCACCCGCAGTGAAGATTGGATATTTATCCTAACAAGGGTTGAGTCCTATTTGGTGTATATAATATTGAACCCTTCTAGCCATGACAGAGGTACCTATCCTTTCAGGGAGAAGTGCCCCCACCCACACCCTTACCCTCACCTGCCTACAGGTATCATCACAGAGTTAGGAATTAGAGAAATACCTACACATATTTGAATAAAGTGGGAAAGAGTGTTTTTTTTTAGGTTTCTACAGCTGGGCTAGAATTGATTTCATACACATTTCTTCAATGTGTTTCCATCAACTCAAATTTGCAGCATTTTGGAGACTTTTATAAAGTCTTTCAAATTCATTTTTCATTCATTTTTCATGTTATTATCTTCTTTCAGTACAAAGAAGCTGAGGATGCCTTTTTTAAGCAAGTATAGTTGTGTATGATTATACTTTATTGTTTTCACTTTTTTCTACTTTCTTTTCCTTATTCATTTCTTTAAGTCTGTTTACTTTTTTACCACGCTTACATTACACTTCAACATCATAACGCATATACATCTTAAATACCCTGGAGAAACATGAACACTAAAATAATCACGTACAAATCAAAGAAGCAATAAAGAATAAAGAAAAGGATAATATTGATTATTTTTCATTTATTATGAACTGTGAACATAACATGCAGAGCAGCAGGATGTAATTTCCATATTTACTTACATAACAAGTAACTATGAGACAAGAGGGTAAGAGAATTGTGCACAAACGAGCTTACAGTCTAGAGGGGAAGAGAGAATATAATAATAGGGGACATTGGACTGTGGGTATTAAAGCAAATATGAAGCAAAAATAAACTTCTGAGATCATGAATTGTATATGTGGTACATATACTAAATAGAACTAGAACACTAGTAGCAAATAAAAGAGTCTCATTGTTTTCAAGCACAGGAGGAGTTAAAAAAAAGTTTGAGTTATCAGAGTTTATCTGAGCTAGTTGGCTAATAGACTAACTTGGTTGAATGCAGTCCTGTTTTCTGAAGAGCTTAAAGGAAACCAGAGACGAACAGTACTCAAAGTTTTATACATACCTGGGGCTTCTTCCAGCCCCATCTGCACAGATCGCTCCCACGCCGCCATCCTACACCTTCTCCAGCTCCGGTACTGGGTCCCGTAACTTCGGTGAGTTGCGTCCACTCTAAGCATGCGTCGAGAATAGTACTGCGCAGGCAGGAAATTGGGGACTCTGAGGAATCGGAATTGGGCATTTCCAACCATCCTCAGAGAAGAGCACAGCACCAAAGGACTGAGTCGTGTGGAATAAAAAATGGAAGAAAGAATGGAGAGGAAGGGTCTTCACTGGAGAGATATAACATAAGCAATGTTATACAGGAGTGTAAGATTGTGGAGCAGAACAGGGGTGGTCATCAGTGGAAAATGCAGAGAAAAGACCATGGAGATGGAGGAGGAGAGAACCGTTTTCTTCTGGCTTGCCATTGGATATGTCTTATGTTAATATCGCATGGTGTACTAATTACGTAAGTCTTGAAAATCTGTTGTACTGTCTAGATACCTTGAAGCTTGATTTATTCATTTACAAAAGCCATTGATTTCCTCAGAGGCAAGCCAGAAGAAAACGGTTCTCTCCTCCTCCATCTCCATGGTCTTTTCTCTGCATTTTCCACTGATGACCACCCCTGTTCTGCTCCACAATCTTACACTCCTGTATAACATTGCTTATGTTATATCTCTCCAGTGAAGACCCTTCCTCTCCATTCTATCTTCCATTTTTTATTCCACACGACTCAGTCCTTTGGTGCTGTGCTCTTCTCTGAGGATGGTTGGAAATGCCCAATTCCGATTCCTCAGAGTCCCCAATTTCCTGCCTGCGCAGTACTATTCTCGACGCATGCTTAGAGTGGACGCAACTCACCGAAGTTACGGGACCCAGTACCGGAGCTGGAGAAGGTGTAGGATGGCGGCGTGGGAGCGATCTGTGCAGATGGGGCTGAAACTTTGAGTACTGTTCGTCTCTGGTTTCCTTTAAGCTCTTCAGAAAACAGGACTGCATTCAACCAAGTTAGTCTATTAGCCAACTAGCTCAGAGAAACTCTGATAACTCAAACTTTTTTTAACTCTTCCTGTGCTTGAAAACAATGAGACTCTTTTATTTGCTACTAGTGTTCTAGTTCTATTTAGTATATGTACCACATATACAATTCATGATCTCAGAAGTTTATTTTTGCTTCATATTTGCTTTAATACCCACAGTCCAATGTCCCCTATTATTATATTCTCTCTTCCCCTCTAGACTGTAAGCTCGTTTGTGCACAATTCTCTTACCCTCTTGTCTCATAGTTACTTGTTATGTAAGTAAATATGGAAATTACATCCTGCTGCTCTGCATGTTATGTTCACAGTTCATAATAAATGAAAAATAATCAATATTATCCTTTTCTTTATTCTTTATTGCTTCTTTGATTTGTACGTGATTATTTTAGTGTTCATGTTTCTCCAGGGTATTTAAGATGTATATGCGTTATGATGTTGAAGTGTAATGTAAGCGTGGTAAAAAAGTAAACAGACTTAAAGAAATGAATAAGGAAAAGAAAGTAGAAAAAAGTGAAAACAATAAAGTATAATCATACACAACTATACTTGCTTAAAAAAGGCATCCTCAGCTTCTTTGTACTGAAAGAAGATAATAACATGAAAAATGAATGAAAAATGAATTTGAAAGACTTTATAAAAGTCTCCAAAATGCTGCAAATTTGAGTTGATGGAAACACATTGAAGAAATGTGTATGAAATCAATTCTAGCCCAGCTGTAGAAACCTAAAAAAAAACACTCTTTCCCACTTTATTCAAATATGTGTAGGTATTTCTCTAATTCCTAACTCTGTGATGATACCTGTAGGCAGGTGAGGGTAAGGGTGTGGGTGGGGGCACTTCTCCCTGAAAGGATAGGTACCTCTGTCATGGCTAGAAGGGTTCAATATTATATACACCAAATAGGACTCAACCCTTGTTAGGATAAATATCCAATCTTCACTGCGGGTGGAGTTTAGGAGGTTGACTGCAGAAGGGAAAAAAAGAGTTCCTGTTCCTCTTGGTTCTAGTGGGGATGACCCGGAATTTACCCCTGAACGCAGGTGACTGAAGTAGCAATGGCCAAGATGAGAGGGTTCCTTGGCTAACTTCATCGCCCTAGTGTGTAGTCTTGAGTTGTAGAGTAGGTCAGGTGGAGGGAGGGGTTTCCCGATGATTCACTCTGCTGATCTAATGACCCTCTGGAGTTTTTGTCTGTCGCTGATGGAGGAACCAGAGTACCAGACCAGGATGGAAGAGCAGAGGATAGATTCTGTGGTGGCAGAGTAGAATCTTGTGAGGACCTGATGGGGCATGCCAAACCTTTTCAGCTGTCGGATGAAGAAGAGCATTTTCTGGGCCTTCGCCATGGTGGAGCTGGTGTTATCCTTCCATCTCAGGTCATTTGAGATGGTGGTGCCCAGGAGGCGGACACAGGGAACTATCGCCACTTAAGTGCCGTCGATGTGAATTGGTGGTGGTGAGGGGGCATGCTTCCTGAAATTGATAATCATCTCCACAGTTTTTGGTCCACTACCACGAAACATTACATTTTGAAACACCCCCACAGAAGTTACATCAGTCATACAGAATAATCACAGTGTCATTTATTTCAGTCTCTAGCATGGCCCTTTAAAGATTCATATGACACTGTATACTGTATCCGTCAGTCCCTGCACTCCCGCTGATGGACTTCTGTATCTATAAACTCTTCATAGGGGAAGCCTTATCAGTGGTTGTAAATAAACTAAACAACTGATGGTATAATCCAGTTTTTTCACCTCAGCCCTAGTCTTCCCAACTGCCATAAATCCTCAAGCAAACTCTTGTGCTGACAAGGTCCCCACGCAGCCTGCACGTCATTACAAGCAGGAAGCTCAGTGGTGATGGAATAGGCTGAACAGGGGAGAGCAGCTCTGGTATCTTATTGCACAGCGGTGTCCACGCTCCGCTGTGCGGAGAGCTGTCTCACTGAGGCCGCATCAGAAGAGGTGATAACATTATTTTTTGTTTACATTCTTCTGTTGCTACAATTAGAATACAGCCAGCAGCGTGTGCTGGAATGGACTGTACTGAACTGAGAAGCAGACAGAGCGGAGAAATTATCACTAGATAGATTTTAAAATATAAATACAGCAGCTATGAATAAAATGCAATGACAGCTTTCAGAGCAGATAAACTGTACTTTGGGAACTTGTAATTTGTAAACAGGCAATATTACTCATGCACAAAAGCAAATATGGTAACTGAATGGGTAACAAAAAGTAGGACAACTCATTTTTATTGAAGGCTATGTCAGAGTTTTATCCCACTTTCAGTGCATTGTGTAAGCACATACATTTTATTAATGATTCATGACTGTATATTGTTATAAACAAATGTAAAGTAGAAATCCACTTTTGTTTTCAAAAATGCTATTTATCAGCGATATACAAATTGTTTTGTAATTTATTATTAAATAAATCTGTCCACTGCATTTTGTAGTTTGCTATACACATCTAAGGTACCTGGATGCTCAAGCTGCAATATTTTCAAGCAAAAAAGGTGTATAAAAGACAAACTGCCTGGCTCCCCTCTCCCTACATGTGTAATGCAGTGCAGACTGCACTGGAATTCTGAAAAAGAAACATTGCTTTGCCTGTAGTAAAAAAAAGAAGAAACTCATGTTGCCTACACCTACAGGAAGGCTGAGATGTGTAAGCCTGCAGAAAAAAAACAAGGTAACAAGTTTCAAATAATGCAGGAAAAATGGGGGTGTTTGGAAATGCCCATTTCCGATTGCTCGGAAATTCCAATTTCTACCAATGCAAATTTCCATTTTTTTTTTCGGATTGTCCGTTTTTCCGATTTTTCAATTTCCGATTTTCCATTTTTCTGATTTCCATTTTTTAAGGAGTATTTTATTAGTCATTTTTTGCAACAGTGAATGCCTAAAAAATAAAAATGGAAATAAAATGGCAAAAGCAAAAAACAGAAAAATAGAAATCAGAAACACAGAAATTGGAAAAATAGAAAATCTCTAGTCTTGTGCTTGGTCAAAAACTATGGTAATACCAATATTTGAGGTAAATTGGATTTCTGCAGAATTTAATTTTCTGTGGAATTCCAATCTCCAGTTTCTGATTTGTGACTTCAGATCGGAATTGCGGATTTCCAACTGGAAATGAGGAAATTTAAAATCTGTGGAATCCGAATGAGCATCCTAGTGAATAACCCCTTGTAAAGTATAGATCTAAAATTAGAGCATTGCTTTTTATCAACAAGATTATAATTTAAAGCAGATCCGAGATGAAAAACTAACTATAACAAGTAACTTGTCTATATATCTTATCTAAAGTTTAGATGGTTTACACAGCAAACCTAGCTGTAAACAGCTTCAATTATATATGTTTTTTTTTTGTACTGTGATACAATGAACACAGCCATATTTTGCTTGTCATCATTACTCAGGCAAGCTGCTCTGTATCTCCACCCCTCAGCCTGTGAAAACTCTGCTCCCCTCTCCTCATCTCTCCTCCCCACTCCGCCCCCTTGTCTCTGAAATCTCAGCAGCTCCTGGCTGGCAACTCCTCCTCCTCCCCAGGGTGAGCTCCCATGAGCACTCGCAGCATGGGACTCTGAATGCCTAGGCGCTGAGGAGCTGGGGCCATGGATACATTCCTTTACATGCAATTTGGTAACACTTAAAATAAAAAAAGCATTTGCGGAGAAGAATGCCAAAGGGGCAGAAGGGGCAGAAAAATGAAGGCAACAAAAGTTTATCTCAGATCCACTTTAACTTTAATCCTAGCTATGTGTAGAGCTGATATAAGGCGGCTGCTTATTTTTTAACAACAGTGGAGCTTCACTTTAAAGAGAATGTGCTGTCTAATTTGTATAGTAAAAAAAAACATATCAATCGAGTCACTGTGATCTCCTGGATCGCTCTTTGCCGGTTCCGCCGCTCCCCGCTGCGATCATGGCTTTTGATTGCCAGTTTTTGGCAGTGTTTACAAACAAAAAACATGGCTGCTAACCAGGATGTGATGTATATATATATATATATATATACTGTTGTGTTTTATCTGTATTGCCCTTGATCTTCCATGTCCTTTTTGCAGCTTATATAAAGAAGTTGAACAGCATCACAGAAGATGTTGGTGCTATTTATTCTCACTAATAATGATAATAATTTAGATTATTAAGTAACGTCCTACTAAAGGCAAAAAAAAACAAATATTAATGTAATGGCTTCTTTCTTCTCTATCTACAATGACAATACTGGATTAAAGTACTATTATCATCAAATATTGTACATTTTAAAAACATATGTGTATGCATGCATATACAATGTACATTTGTCTCAGAGTCAAATGCACTATAATTATGTTTTTCCTACGTTGCTGTCATTTGCAGTCGGTAAAAAAAAATCAAATTTGACAGGTTTCGAACTAGTCTATTAATATTGTTTAATATTTATATAGTGCCATCATCTTCTGCAGCGCTATTGTCTCGTCACTTAACTGTCCTTTAGAGGAGCTTCCAATCTAAACTCAACCGTAGTCTTATGTCCGTGTCTATATTGTGTAGTGTATGTATCATAGTTTTAGGCCTGGAACCCACTGAAATCCGCAAACGCAAAACGCAACCGCTAGCGTTTTGTCTGAGCGGTTTGCAAGCGGATTCATGCGCGTTTTCAGTCGCGTTTTGCAACAGTGTATTTTTTTCCTCATCGGCTGTGTAGCGTTTTGCGTTTCACGTTTTTATCCTGATTGGTCCTGTGAATTAGCGTATCGCAGCGCTGCCAAAATGCTCAAAAAAATGCTCTTGTGGGTTCCAGCCCTTAGAGCGTTTTTTTGAGCATTTTGGCAGCGCTGTGGGTTCCAGCCCTTAGAGCGGTTTTTTGAGCATTTTGGCAGCGCTGCGATACGCTAGCGTTTTGCCAAAACGCTCAGCTGATGTTAATGGATGGGGCAACTTCCACAGGAGCGTTTGCGTTTCCCAGAAACGCAAACGCAGGACCTGCAGCATTTTGGGAGCGTAAGCGCTTCAATGTAAAGTATTGAAACGCTAGCAGAAACGCTCAGCAAAACCTAAACTGAGCGGTTTTGCTAGCGTTTTGCGGTTCAGCACACTGTAACAAAATTAAAAATAATTCACAGGACCAATCAGGATAAAAACGCGAAACGCAAAACGCTACACAGCCGATGAGGAAAAAAATACACTGTTGCAAAACGCGACTGAAAACGCGCATGAATCCGCTTGCAAACCGCTAAGACAAAACGCTAGCGGTTGCGTTTGCGGATTTCAGTGGGTTCCAGGCCTTAAGGCCATTTTAGGGGCAAACCAATTAACTTTTCTGTATGTTTTTGGGATGTGGGAGGAAATCAGAGTGCTCACAGGAAACCCACACAGACATGGGGAGAACATACAAACTCTGTGTAGATAGTGCCCTGGCTGGGATTCAAACTGGGGACCCAGCACTGCAAGGCGAGAGCGCTAACCACTATGCCACTGTAGTCTGTCTATTCACTGGAGGATTCTAAACACTATCTTTATTTTCAAAAAGTAATTTATTGAATGGCAGTTGCTCAATCTAACTGCCAAAACAGTAAGAAACAGTATTCAAACAAATAGAGAGGCTGGCCTGCATCTTTGTATAGAAATGCAGGCCAGCCCCTTTCTAGGGGGTGCTTTTGTAAAGAATAAGGGAAATACTAAAGATCCCCCATGAGGACATGGATTAGTCCCAAACCTGTCAAATTTATCAGATATTTACTGCCTACTGTAAGTAACAGTGAAATAGGATGAAAAGTATTTTAAAGCTCATGTTACACTGGAAGACATTTATTTCTTATTTGTATGTGTTTACATGTACTCTACGTTTTATAATTTTTCATGGCCCTTTAACTGCTTAAGCTTTTTGGATGTAGCTCCTACATTCAAAAATGCATGCTGGACGTAGGAGCTACGTCCATGTAAAAAACAGTTGTTGCGGCAAATCTTGCTTTCAATCGCGGGGGCACTCATCGCTGCTTGTTAGCCCAGAGATCAATAAATGGGAATGGAGTTCCCATTCATTGAACTAAGTCCCCATTGTAATGATCAGCGGCTTCAATGAGCCATGATCATTCAGAAAAAAAAGTTACACATCCTTGGCTCACTTCTTGTAAGCGTAGCTTACATGATGCTAAAAAAAAAAAATTACGGAGGACATCTTGTGGTGGCCAAATAGTAAAATTACAACTACATAAATTTGTTACGAAAAAAAAAAAGAACCACAATTACATTTAAAATTAACTTCTTCCCTCCCACACTGTCCCATAGTACTCCCCAAAAAATTTTGACGTAATAAAAAAAAATTACAATACAAAATACATAAATAGTCACCTTAGGGACTGAACATTTTTAAGATGTATGTCAAGAGCGTATATTACTTTTTTATTTTTTATTATGGGCTTTCTAAAAAGTGATGGACGCAAAACTGAAAAAAATGCACCTTTATTTCCAAATAAAATATTAATGATAGGGACATATTTTAATTGGTGCAAAAACCAGGACAAATGGGTAAATAAAATACCTGGGTTTTACTCATGGTAGCATGTATAATTTTAAAACTGTAATGGACGAATAACTGAAAAATTACGAATTTTTCAATTTTTTTCCTAATATTCCCATTAAAATGCATTTAGGAAAATGTACCACCCAAAGAAAGCCTAATTGGTGGCAAAAAACAAGGTATAGATAATTGTGTTGTGATAATTAGTGATAAAGTTATTGGAAAATGAATGGGAAGAGCACTGAAATGATGCATAAGGTGAAAAAACACTGAAGGCTGAAGTGGTTAAGTACATAAAATGGTCAGAAGTATATTTATGTTGAGGAAAGTATGACCACCACTGACCACCACTGTCCCCTGTAATCTCACTGAAAAGCAGGCTCTTCTTGGCAGACTACAGAGAACCTGTAATTTAAATGTGTCCCTCAACCCCCCACTGTCTGTACCACCCCTGTTCAGGGTCTTTCATGGGAAGGGAATTGAGTGGTAGACCAGATGTGATCCCTTTTCATTTCCTGATTGGGAGGAGTGGTGAGTGTCGGCAGCATGGTTTAGTAAGCCTGAAAAAAAAAAGTTACATGAATAAGTGATGGTCACATGACCACTGCTGTTTCCCTCAAAACAGATGATTCCAAGAATTTGTATACATGTAAACCCATATTACTACTGCTGCAGGATGAGGAGGAAGACATTACACTAATAAAATTGTTGCCTGCAAGCTAGAAGCAGAAATGGATTTCACAGCAGGCGTCTGTCATGGTAACCAAAAATTAGAAATTCATCAATCCCTTGAGGATATAACTTTTCAATTTGATCAAGCGTGGTAGCACATTTGATTGGCAGCAGTAACACATCTGAAATGGGTGATGGTGTATGAGAATGATGAAATATAAAAAGAGGGAGACCGAGAGTCCAATACGTATGTAGTATGCACTGGTAAATGAAGGTGTGTGGAAAGAGTATGTGCAATATACTCACAAGTCAGGGTTACTGCATAGGCAACCACTGTAAAAGCAGGTGGGGAGATTAGACCTGTCCCCACTCAGGGTTAAGAAGTTGCTCTCTGTAGATCAAGGAAAAAAGGGGGTAACACCCCTCCACCAAGGGTGGATATGTATAACGCAGTATGGATACAGAGGCGCCAGAAGGATAAAAAGATCTAAAACTTTAAAAGTGAGGCAGTAGTGGTGGACTTACAGTACCTCCTCCAGGCAGACACATGAAAATGCCGATCAATTTTCAGCAAAACTATTTATTTACATACTCCAGTAAAATACAACGCATTTTGCGGGGGTGACCCGCTTCCGAAGGCAAAAAGATGGAGCGTATACAAAAACAGGTCTTGTACTATGCCATGTGCCTCTGTCGCATGATGAAATATAAGTTGTAATTAGGAGGTATTTGGAAGCAGCAGCACTAACACCAACTAACACCAACTCCTAGCAGGATTTTGTGCTGCTGCACTCAGTACACTGACTTATAAGAGAAACAGCTCTTGTACATTTTCAATTTTCAATTATTGTTTCATCTTTAATACCCAGAAGTCCATAGAGTATTCCTTCAGTTCTTAGGTTATTGGCATCCAAACTTGAGCTGACATGGTTGTCAACCATCCTGAGCAAAGCATGCCTGTCTGTTGCTGCCTGAACTGTTTGTAACCCCTATCTTACGAATCCTCTGCTAGTATTGCTGCTGCTATTTGATTGTCATCTCAGCAGCAGAGATAGACAGATAGCAGAGGAATATCTACCACAGTCAGGAAAGCCTTTGTATATAATTATCTTAGAAGCACCTTCTCATAGGGATGCATTTTGGCTTCCATCATGTGCGGTGGTATGCAGTGGCCTATGTCTGTCTTGTAGTATGGATATGAGATGGTGCCAAAAGGCACTTGGAAAGGTCTTCACTAAACTGGTACAGGCCTGAAATCAGAGGAACGTGGCATTTAATCTTTAGGTGCAAATAAAGAAGGCTGGCAGTCTGTAAAGTGAGCATCCTCCTGAATGGACCGAAATAAGGATATGTATCCTTGTCCAGCGTGATGTGCTATTGATGGAAAGATAAGCTTCAAATTAGCAGGCAGAAACAAAGATATCCGGCACTATCATACTTTTTATTGCCAGCTTGCTGTAACGATCGGTGTAACACAGAGAGGGTCTGATTATTGGTGATCTGCAGTATCACCAAAAATACAGATATATACCTGATCATTGATGATCTGCAGTATCACCGATAATCAGATGTATTACTAACCTCTGGACACCTGAGAGATATGAGTGTTTGGTGCAACAGTAATACTTTAAGAACAATATCAGGAGGACAGGTACAAAGGCAGTAAGGAATACTGCACTAGAGAATGAGTACCTTTCAGCAGCCTGAGAATCTCCCGCAGGGAGGAGGTGGTTTTTACCCCGGGTCTGTCTCTGATAGCGCAGCCGGCGATCTATCCTGATGGCCGATGAAATGGCCTCATCGATGGACTTAGGTTCCGGCTGACTTAACATAAGATCGGAGACCTCGTCTGACAACCCTGATAAAAAACAATCTAAAAGGGCAAATGTGTCCCACCTGGCCGTTACTGACCATCTCCTAAATTCAGCAGCATAATCTTCAACCGGACTCTTGCCTTGACATAAAAGTTTGAGCTTCCGCTCAGAAGTCGAGGCAATGTCCGGATCGTCGTAAATTATAGCCATAGCTTTAAAAAGTTCTTCTACAGAGGTTAGGGCCTGGTGACTGATGGGAAGGCTATACGCCCAGGTCTGAGAATCGCCAGATAACAAGGTTTTAATAAAGGTAACCCTTTGGGCCATAGTTCCTGAATAATTAGGTCTTAACTCAAAGTATGATAACACTCTACACTATACTTCTAAAATTTCAGAAGTCAGATCTGTGACCAGAAAATTTTTTCAGGTACAGGCATACGTATGTCTGTGCTAGGAGGAGATCGCACATCCTTCACAGCCGTCTGGAGGGTTTGTATAGATCCAGACCAAGCGTCCATTAACGTCTGCCCAGCACAATATTGATGTTTTCCACAGAAGTGGTAAGTGTGCCCAGACGGCTGGTGAGTGCGTCCATTTGCATTTGGTCTGCCCTTCTGTAACGATCGGTGTAACACAGAGAGGGTCTGATTATTGGTGATCTGCAGTATCACCAAAAATACAGATATATACTTGATCATTGATGATCTGCAGTATCACCGATAATCAGATATATTACTAACCTCTGGACACCTGAGTGATATGAGTGTTTGGTGCAACAGTAATACTTTGAGAACAATATCAGGAGGACAGGTACAAAGGCACTAAGGAATACAGCACTAGAGAATGAGTACCTTTCAGCAGCCTGAGAATCTCCCACAGGGAGGAGTCAGACTGGGAGAGGAAAGGACCAGAGCGTGAGTGACACCAATAGGAGGATGTCACTGACTGATCTGTGAACTATCTCTTAACTGAGGAGATAGTTCTCAAGGTCGGACAAGCCAGGTTGGCAACACACGGACATACAAAGTACAAAGACAGGAGGCTGATTCGGTAATCCTAAGGCACGCAGGGTTTAGCAACAGAGTATCAGATATAGCGAAGTACCGAATCAGTGAACAGAAGAGTGGTCAGGAAAGCAGTAAGTCATAACAGATAATAAACATAGCCTAGTCTTGGGTGTGAGGTCCGTGAACATCAACACCCTGGAACTAGTCTGAAGTATAACAGAATGATAACACAAGTCTCTAGTCTTGGGTGTGAGGTCCGTGATCATCAACACCCTGGAACTAGTCTGAAGTATAACAGAATGGTAACACAAGTCCCTAATCTTGACTGTGAGGTCCTTGATCATCAACACCCTGGAACTAGTCTGAAGTATAACAGAATGGTAACACAAGTCCCTAATCTTGGGTGTGAGGTCCTTGATCATCAACACCCTGGAACGAGTCTGAAGTATAACAGAATGGTAACACAAGTCCCTAATCTTGACTGTGAGGTCCTTGATCATCAACACCCTGGAACTAGTCTGAAGTATAACAGAATGGTAACACAAGTCCCTAATCTTGGGTGTGAGGTCCTTGATCATCAACACCCTGGAACTAGTCTGAAGTATAACAGAATGGTAACACAAGTCCCTAATCTTGGGTGTGAGGTCCTTGATCATCAACACCCTGGAACTAGTCTGAAGTATAACAGAATGGTAACACAAGTCCCTAATCTTGGGTGTGAGGTCCTTGATCATCAACACCCTGGAACTAGTCTGAAGTATAACAGAATGATAACACAAGTCCCTAATCTTGGGTGTGAGGTCCTTGATCATCAACACCCTGGAACTAGTCTGAAGTATAACAGAATGGTAACACAGATTCTGACAATAAGGTCTCAGTGCTTCCACGTAGTGATCGCAACGGCAGACAACCAGCGAATGACCAGCACCCGGTATATATAGCACAGCACTCTCCAGCGCCTCCCCTAAGTGCTGGACCAATGGGAACTGGTTGAATCGTCAGCTGACCGGCTTGGTCAGCTGACTCCCTTCTGGCTGTCATAAAAGTTCTGCCTCTCAGCGCGCGCGCGTGCTTCTGAACCTGTGTGGACTATCAGTCCCAGCCACACCAGACATGTGTTGCGTACCACCCGCCGCGCTGGACGCGGAACCAGCCGCACCGCTATCAGGGCATGCGGCGGTTTCTCCGTGCTCAGCCATACTGGCAGATGTAGGCCTACGCGTGCAAACCGCCGCGTTGGATGCGGTATCAGCCGCCTTGTTCTGAGCACACGCGGCGGCATTTTCCGCGTTTTCTCACAGTACCACACCCTTTCCCCCCCGAGGAGTGGACTCCGGACAGCTCCTACCCGGTTTCTCAGGATGTAAGGCGTGGAACTCCGTCTTTAATTCATCCGCATGCATGCGGCAATCAGGTACCCATGTTCTTTCCTCAATGCCATAACCCTTCCAGTGAACCAAATACTGTACTGAGTTCTGTACAATACGCGAGTCTAAAATCTTTTCCACTTCATACTCAGGTTGGTCATCCACCATCCAGGGGGAGGAGGAGTGGAATCTGTATGCACTGCTGGCTTAAGCAGGGATAAACTACACACATCTGATTTTCACTATAAACACATTGTTTGATCCTATTTGAGATTATAATACATTAAAAATTAACATTTATTTCATATCTTATAAAACATCAATTTATTGATAAATCCTTTCTTGCATAGAGTTAACTAATCGCCTTTTTTTCCTTTATGGACTTTACTAAAACTTTGCTGGGCAGCCTAACTGTACGTGCCCCTCAAACCGGACCATATGCGATAAATGGCCCACTGAGGTTCTGCCCACCGCAAAGCAAAAAGATATAAATGCTGATTGGAATCTACTAGAGTTAAGAAAAACCCTCCACCTAAACCAACATGTTTCGGCTCATGAACGCTAGAGCCGTCGTCAGGGCATAAATAAATAAAGTGCTAGGGTGCAAGGTGCATTATAGGGAAACCACACAGCTAATTACAAAGACATAGTTTGAAAAATAACAAATGAGAGATGTACTCTCAAGCAGAGTCAGCTATCAACTGAGCAAAGTCAGCTGCTTCTCTTATATATCACTGGGAATGGGCGGGGCCCAATATTTGATGCCTCCCATCCATCATTTGAATTCCCATTGGTCAGAAAAACATCAATCAAAAATTCTCCAATCCTCATTGGATCCTACATGTTACCCATGTAATCAAAATACCTATTTTCTATTGTTGGTATGGATCTATAAAGTTAAATGTGGGTAGCGCTTCCTTATCCCTACCTCATGATGCCCAAGCCGCATTACTGGAGGTTAAAATCATCCAGAACGCCGTTTTCCGCGTCCCCCTCCGTAGAGATGCATTCGGGCTTCCCCATTGGTCCAAATTAGGCATGTGACACTACGTCATTCGTCCTCTCCCCATTCAGTGTATCAGAAGGGGCGGCGACAACATCTACTCCCATAATCTCCTACGAGCGGTGTGAGCGTTCTCATAGTGCGTCTCATTGTCGTCATGGAGACGCTACTGGGCTTTTCTTCCGCACTGCTAATCCCCGCCTTCAGAATACGTATCTCCGTATCTCAGGTTGTTTAGATGTTACCTTGGCAACTGAGCCTTATTTATTCTTCCATTCCTTCCCCATACGTATCAATGCATCAGTTTTAATGACAAGTAGATTAAAGCCATTATTGCTCTTATATTAGGAGCTCATACACATATTAGCAACACAAAAAATAACCCATTATCCTTCTCATAGCAATGATGGCAATGTAAACTGTGTGAAATTTTTTGGATTACAACAATGGAAGATGGGACCAAGAGGTGGTAACCTGGATTTAAAATTACGCCAATTAGAAGCTAAGTGGATTTATCGTCTAGGAACTATGAGCCCCAGAGGGCTCAATGAGGGTTTTACTTATACTCCATTCATTTGAAGCTACTTTTGACATAGTGCCTCTCTGCCTCATGATTATCCCCGTAGTGAACAATGGACTTCTTCCCACTATCCCCCTCCTCTCCCCCTTTTTCTCCCTCTTTCCCCCCCCCCTTTTTCTCTACCCTTTCCCCTTCCCCACATGGAAAGTAATCTATATATACATTTCCTTCAGCTTCACTTCATGTTTCTCCCAGCTGCTGAATGTTTATACATATACATACGTCCATCAAGTGAGGATTTTTGATCTATATGTTTATAGGATACATCCGGGTTAATAGCAGCCCCTCATGTACATATATAGTGTTATAACAATATGGGAACAGAGAAAAAAAATTGTCTGAAGTTCCATATTGTTTGAAGGTGCATCGAGTGGTTTCCTGGATATGTATGTATATATTAAGTGAACCCTCACCTACAAACATTCATGTTTGTAGGCGTTAAATGTAACTGTAATATCAGTATTTTTAGGTTAACATGATTTTTTGCTATGAGAAGGATAATGGGTTCTTTTTTGTGTTGCTAATATGTGTATGAGCTCCTAATATAAGAGCAATAATGGCTTTAATCTACTTGTCATTAAAACTGATGCATTGATACGTATGGGGAAGGAATGGAAGAATAAATAAGGCTCAGTTGCCAAGGTAACATCTAAACAACCTGAGATACGGAGATACGTATTCTGAAGGCGGGGATTAGCAGTGCGGAAGAAAAGCCCAGTAGTGTCTCCATGACGACAATGAGACGCACTATGAGAACGCTCACACCGCTCGTAGGAGATTATGGGAGTAGATGTTGTCGCCGCCCCTTCTGATACACTGAATGGGGAGAGGACGAATGACGTAGTGTCACATGCCTAATTTGGACCAATGGGGAAGCCCGAATGCATCTCTATGGAGGGGGACGCGGAAAACGGCGTTCTGGATGATTTTAACCTCCAGTAATGCGGCTTGGGCATCATGAGGTAGGGATAAGGAAGCGCTACCCACATTTAACTTTATAGATCCATACCAACAATAGAAAATAGGTATTTTGATTACATGGGTAACATGTAGGATCCAATGAGGATTGGAGAATTTTTGATTGATGTTTTTCTGACCAATGGGAATTCAAATGATGGATGGGAGGCATCAAATATTGGGCCCCGCCCATTCCCAGTGATATATAAGAGAAGCAGCTGACTTTGCTCAGTTGATAGCTGACTCTGCTTGAGAGTACATCTCTCATTTGTTATTTTTCAAACTATGTCTTTGTAATTAGCTGTGTGGTTTCCCTATAATGCACCTTGCACTCTAGCACTTTATTTATTTATGCCCTGACGACGGCTCTAGCGTTCATGAGCCGAAACATGTTGGTTTAGGTGGAGGGTTTTTCTTAACTCTAGTAGATTCCAATCAGCATTTATATCTTTTTGCTTTGCGGTGGGCAGAACCTCAGTGGGCCATTTATCGCATATGGTCCGGTTTGAGGGGTACGTACAGTTAGGCTGCCCAGCAAAGTTTTAGTAAAGTCCATAAAGGAAAAAAAGGCGATTAGTTAACTCTATGCAAGAAAGGATTTATCAATAAATTGATGTTTTATAAGATATGAAATAAATGTTAATTTTTAATGTATTATAATCTCAAATAGGATCAAACAATGTGTTTATTAAGCAGGGATACATGGAATGATCTCACACCCCGCATACTGGCAGGAAGATCAATGACATAAGTAACATTGTTGATTTTCCTGGTTACTGGGAAAGGACCCACGAATCTGGGTCCTAGCTTGGGTGAAGGCTGTTTTAGAGCAAAATGACGAGTGGACACCCAGACCAAGTCTCCTGGCCGGAACTTCCACTCTATGGAACAATTATTGTCAGCTTGTCCTTTCTGACTCTGAAAAGCCTTCTCTAGATTCTTTTTCACAATTCCCCAAATGTTTTAAAATGACTTTTGCCAAGCCTCCAGAGCTGGAAACGGAGTAGAAGCTACTGGCAATGGGGAGAACCTGGGCAACCTTCCTGTTACCACCTGGAATGGAAAGAATCCAGAAGAAGAGCTTTTCAAATTATTGTGTGCAAATTCTGCAAACGGCAAGAACTTGACCCAATCAGTCTGTGCATCCGCAACATAACACCTTAGAAACTGTTCCAGAGATTGATTAATTCTCTCGGTCTGACCATTGGTCTGTGGGTGGTAGCCCGACGAAACTGAAAGTTCCATGCCCAGCTGATGACAGAATGCCCTCCAAAATTTAGAAACAAATTGGACTCCCCGATCTGATACTATATTTTCCGGAATACCATGTAGCCGGAAGATATGCAGGATGAAAAGATTGGCCAACTCCTGGGCCGTGGGGAGTCCTTTCAGGGGCACAAAATGGGCCATTTTACTGAATCTGTCGACTACCAGGGTTGCTCAGCAGGACCCCGAATGCGAAGTTTCCCCGAAAAATTCGGGTGTTTTTTAGGTTTGCCGCATGCGAATTCGAACCCGAATGCTGCGATTCCAAGCCGAACCTGAATACGAAGCATGCCGAATGCGCGCGCTGGAATTCGGCCGGATGACGCTGTGGGTTCGGTTTCGGCTTCGGGATTCGGGGATGACGTGATTGGGCCAATCAGAAGTCCTCCTGCC
Source organism: Hyperolius riggenbachi (assembly GCF_040937935.1). Lineage (NCBI taxonomy): Eukaryota > Metazoa > Chordata > Amphibia > Anura > Hyperoliidae > Hyperolius > Hyperolius riggenbachi. The sequence goes on from NC_090651.1 coordinate 108,868,943, forward strand.
GAGGAGCTGGCAACCCTAGCAACCAATCAGAGGAGGGGAGCATGGCCCTCCCCTCCTCTATATAAGGCGGCGGCCATGTTGCGGAGCCACGCACTTGTGTGACTGCTGCTGGTACTGAGAGATTCTCCAGTGCTGTGCTGTGTCTGAGCAAGTGCTTTTCACTGCTAAACCTAGCGTTTTGCTTCCTAAACACCTCCTAAACACATTTATTGTTGTCTTATATAGTTAGCTAGTATTTTGATTGTTTTTAGTCAGCTAGTGTATAGTGTATACTGTGCTAGGCTAGTGTTAGTCTGTGAGCAGGCTAGGCCTGCTAGCCTAGTTAGCCTACTACTAGCTTAGGTAGGTTAGGGATTCTAGTTAGTTGTGTACTAGTAGTACTAGTTTAGTTAATTATTACTGCTGTAGTCTGTTACTTTATTAGTTTCAGTACTGTGTTAGTTAGTTACTGACTGTGAGTGACAGGTCACCACCAGCATCCATTGTGAGTGACCTGACCTGTGACTGTCTGTCACCTCACCTGCCCGAGCCTATTGATTGATTGCGTCTGACCGTGTGTGACCGTTTTTAATTGTCACCGATTGTCTGCTGCACGACTTACTTGTAGCCTATTACGCTAGGTGTTTCTTAGTTACCTGCATGCGTGCATACTTCTAGTGTCTACTACTATACTACTAGTCTACTAGTGTAGTACCCGTTCACTATTTTTGTTTTCAATTTTACTGTGTGATTTTATTATCATCTTTAGTGTGTGTAATAAATAAGAGTTACTTACAACACATACAGGCCCCCACACCAGCATCCGTTGTGAGTGACCTGTGACTGTCTGTCACTTCACCTGCCCGAGCCTATTGATTGATTGCGTCTGACCGTGTGTGACCGTTATTAATTGTCACTGATTGTCTGCCGCACGACTTACTTGTAGCGTAGTACGCTAGGTGTCTCTTAGTTACCTGCGTGCGTGCATACTTCTAGTGTCTACTACTATACTACTAGTCTACTAGTCTAGACTAGTACCCGTTCACTAATTTTTTTTCAATTTTACTGTGTGATTTTATTATCCTCTGTAGTGTGTGTAATAAGTAAGAGTTACTTACAACACATACAGGCCACCACACCAGCATCCGTTGTGAGTGACCTGTGACGGTCTGTCACCTCACCTGCCTGAGCCTATTGATTGATTGCGTCTGACCGTGTGTGACCATTATTAATTGTCACCGATTGTCTGCCGCACGACTTACTTGTAGCGTAGTACGCTAGGTGTTTCTTAGTTACCTGCGTGCATACTACTAGTGTCTACTGTCTACTACTATACTACTAGTCTACTAGTCTAGTACCCGTTCACTCATTTTTTTTCAATTTTACTGTGTGATTTTATTATCCTCTGTAGTGTGTGTAATAAGTAAGAGTTACTTACAACACATACAGGCCACCACACCAGCATCCGTTGTGAGTGACCTGTGACTGTCTGTCACCTCACCTGCCTGAGCCTATTGATTGATTGCGTCTGACCGTGTGTGACCGTTATTAATTGTCACTGATTGTCTGCCGCACGACTTACTTGTAGCGTAGTACGCTAGGTGTCTCTTAGTTACCTGCGTGCGTGCATACTTCTAGTGTCTACTACTATACTACTAGTCTACTAGTCTAGACTAGTACCCGTTCACTAATTTTTTTTCAATTTTACTGTGTGATTTTATTATCCTCTGTAGTGTGTGTAATAAGTAAGAGTTACTTACAACACATACAGGCCACCACACCAGCATCCGTTGTGAGTGACCTGTGACTGTCTGTCACCTCACCTGCCCGAGCCTATTGATTGATTGCGTCTGACCGTGTGTGACCGTTATTAATTGTCACCGATTGTCTGCCGCACGACATACTTGTAGCGTAGTACGCTAGGTGTTTCTTAGTTACCTGCGTGCGTGCATACTTCTAGTGTCTACTACTGTACTACTAGTCACCACCAAGTCACCACACCAACACAGACTTTATTAAAGTTTACACCCTTTCCCGCCCTCTTCTACTTTTTTTTTTTACTGTATTTGTATAGTGCACTATGACTGGCAGAGGTAGAGGTAGAGGGCGAGGCACCACCAGGAGAGGAAGCGCCATTGCAGGAGCCACTGCCAGCAGCAGCAGGTCTGGGACTGGTGCGCCGCCAGCTACTGACCACAGGGAGGAGGGAGCAGAGGCGCAACAGCAGCGTGTTGCGCCCATCTTTGAGACGGGTCGTCGCCCACGGCCCATTGGGGAGAGTCAGGTGCAGGCTGTGGTGGAAATGATGGCGGGGCAGGAAGCCACCTTTTCCAGCCAGGCCTCCAGCAGCAGCGAGACTAGTGCCACCAGCACTCCTGTCCGCAGCAGGCCTCCACCAGCGCTTGAGGCCATGGTCACGGTTACCCCATCGACCAGCCTGTCCTCAAAGAGCACGCTCTTCTCCCCTGAGACTGTGACCATGTACAGGGATGTTTTGGAGAAGTATAAGTTGGAGATGATGGGGCCATGCGAGGAGGAGGAGTTACATGTGCAGAAGTTTGTTGTTGGCGCTGAGGAGGAGGGGCGTGATGCAGGGGATGTTGGGGTAGAGGAGTTGATTGAGTCGGGCTCACAGGATTTGTTTGGGGTTGATGATGATGACTTGATAGATCCTTCCTATGTGCCACCAGTACCACCAGCACAGTTGGTTGAAGGCAGCTCATCATCGGAGGAGGAGGCGTCTCTGGCGCAGAGGCGCGGCAGCAGCAAGGCGGCCAACACAGGGCGTGGAAGGCAGGAGCCACAGCCTACTTCTTCAGTCGCTACCACCACTCGCAGTAAACCTCTAACTACAACCAAAAAGGCACAATCCTCCAAGGGCACCCAAAAACCCCAGCCCTCAAGCGCAAAGAGCAGGGGGTCTATGAGTAGAGATGTACCGAACGGTTCGCCGGCGAGCGGTTCCAGGCGAACTTTTGCGGAAGTTTGATTCGCCCCATAATGCACTATGAGGGTCAACTTTGACCCTCTGCATCACAGTCAGCGGGCACATTGTAGCCATTCAGGTTACACTAAGCCCTGGAGCCCCACCCCCCCTTATATAAGGCAGGCTGCGGAGGCCATTAGCCTCACTCGTGTGCCTGCTAGAGACAGACTAGGGACAGCTGCTGCAGACTTGTTCTTCTAGGGACAGATTAGTTAGGTTCTTGGCTGCTTAGCTTGCTCCTGGCTGATTGTTATTGCTTTTATAGCACCCCTCAATAGCTCTTTTCAGAGCTCATCCTGTACTTTTTTTTTTCTGTGTGTCAAACTGACACTTTTATTGCATGCACCGCTTGCTAATTGATAGTGTGTGTGCCACTGCCAGCAGCCCAGCACATTCAGTGACTACCTGTGTGTGTGACAGGGAGCTGCACATTGTACTGCCCAGTACTGCATATACCCAGTACCTGTTGTGTTTACTTAACCCACCTCATCACTGCATATACCTAGCTTTGTGTTGAGTGAACCCAGCTCACTGCATCTAACTACCTGTTGTGTTGCGTGAACCCACCTCACTGCATCTAAGTACCTTTACTGTTCAGTGAACCCGGCTCACTGCATCTAACTACCTGTTGTGTTGAGTGAACCCACCTCACTGCATCTAAGTACCTTTACTGTTCAGTGAACCCAGCTCACTGCATCTTACTACCTGTTGTGTTCAGTGAACCCAGCTCACTGCATCTAAGTACCTTTATTGTTCAGTGAACCCAGCTCACTGCATCCAACTACCTGTTGTGTTCAGTGAACCCACCTCACTGCATCTAAGTACCTTTACTGTTCAGTGAACCCAGCTCACTGCATCTAACTACCTGTTGTGTTGAGTGAACCCACCTCACTGCATCTAAGTACCTTTACTGTTCAGTGAACCCAGATCACTGCATCTTACTACCTGTTGTATTCAGTGTACCCAGATCACTGCATCTAAGTACCTTTATTGTTCAGTGAACTAAGCTGACTGCATCTAACTACCTGTTGTGTTCAGTGAACCCAGCTCACTGCATCTAAGTACCTTTACTGTTCAGTGAACCCAGCTCACTGCATCTTACTACCTGTTGTGTTCAGTGAACCCAGCTCACTGCATCTAAGTACCTTTACTGTTCAGTGAACCCAGCTCACTGCATCTTACTACCTGTTGTATTCAGTGAACCCAGCTCACTGCATCTAAGTACCTTTACTGTTCAGTGAACCCAGCTCACTGCATCTTACTGCCTGCTGTATTCAGCGAACCCAGCTCACTGCATCTAAGTACCTTTACTGTTCAGTGAACCCACCTCACTGCATCTAAGTACCTTTATTGTTCAGTTAACCCACCTCACTGCATCTAAGTACCTTTACTGTTCAGTGAACCCAGCTCACTGCATCTAAGTACCTTTACTGTTCAGTGAACCCAGCTCACTGCATCTAAGTACCTTTACTGTTCAGTGAACCCAGCTCACTGCTTCTTACTACCTGTTGTATTCAGTGAACCCACCTCACTGCATCTAAGTACCTTTACTGTTCAGTGAACCCAGATCACTGCATCTTACTACATGTTGTATTCAGTGTACCCAGCTCACTGCATCTAAGTACCTTTATTGTTCAGTGAACTAAGCTGACTGCATCTTACTACCTGTTGTGTTCAGTGAACCCAGCTCACTGCATCCAAGTACCTTTACTGTTCAGTGAACCCAGCTCACTGCATCTTACTACCTGTTGTGTTCAGTGAACCCAGCTCACTGCATCTAAGTACCTTTACTGTTCAGTGAACCCAGCTCACTGCATCTTACTACCTGTTGTATTCAGTGAACCCAGCTCACTGCATCTGAGTACCTTTACTGTTCAGTGAACCCAGCTCACTGCATCTTACTACCTGCTGTATTCAGCGAACCCAGCTCACTGCATCTAAGTACCTTTACTGTTCAGTGAACCCACCTCACTGCATCTAAGTACCTTTATTGTTCAGTGAACCCACCTCACTGCATCTAAGTACCTTTACTGTTCAGTGAACCCAGCTCACTGCATCTAAGTACCTTTACTGTTCAGTGAACCCAGCTCACTGCATCTAAGTACCTTTACTGTTCAGTGAACCCAGCTCACTGCATCTTACTACCTGTTGTATTCAGTGAACCCACCTCACTGCATCTAAGTACCTTTACTGTTCAGTGAACCCAGCTCACTGCATCTTACTACCTGTTGTATTCAGTGAACCCAGCTCACTGCATCAAAGTACCTTTATTGTTCAGTGAACACAGCTTACTGCATCTTACTACCTGTTGTGTTCAGTGAACCCAGCTCACTGCATCTAAGTACCTTTATTGTTCAGTGAACCCACCTTACTGCATCTAAGTACCTTTATTGTTCAGTGAACTCACCTCACTGCATCTAAGTACCTTTACTGTTCAGTGAACCCAGATCACTGCATCTAAGTACCTTTACTGTTCAGTGAACCCAGCTCACTGCATCTAACTACCTGTTGTGTTGAGTGAACCCACCTCACTGCATCTAAGTACCTTTACTGTTCAGTGAACCCAGCTCACTGCATCTTACTACCTGTTGTGTTCAGTGAACCCAGCTCACTGCATCTAAGTACCTTTATTGTTCAGTGAACCCAGCTCACTGCATCCAACTACCTGTTGTGTTCAGTGAACCCACCTCACTGCATCTAAGTACCTTTACTGTTCAGTGAACCCAGCTCACTGCATCTAACTACCTGTTGTGTTGAGTGAACCCACCTCACTGCATCTAAGTACCTTTACTGTTCAGTGAACCCAGATCACTGCATCTTACTACCTGTTGTATTCAGTGTACCCAGCTCACTGCATCTAAGTACCTTTATTGTTCAGTGAACTAAGCTGACTGCATCTTACTACCTGTTGTGTTCAGTGAACCCAGCTCACTGCATCTAAGTACCTTTACTGTTCAGTGAACCCAGCTCACTGCATCTTACTACCTGTTGTGTTCAGTGAACCCAGCTCACTGCATCTAAGTACCTTTACTGTTCAGTGAACCCAGCTCACTGCATCTTACTACCTGTTGTATTCAGTGAACCCAGCTCACTGCATCTAAGTACCTTTACTGTTCAGTGAACCCAGCTCACTGCATCTTACTGCCTGCTGTATTCAGCGAACCCAGCTCACTGCATCTAAGTACCTTTACTGTTCAGTGAACCCACCTCACTGCATCTAAGTACCTTTATTGTTCAGTGAACCCACCTCACTGCATCTAAGTACCTTTACTGTTCAGTGAACCCAGCTCACTGCATCTAAGTACCTTTACTGTTCAGTGAACCCAGCTCACTGCATCTAAGTACCTTTACTGTTCAGTGAACCCAGCTCACTGCATCTAACTACCTGTTGTGTTGAGTGAACCCACCTCACTGCATCTAAGTACCTTTACTGTTCAGTGAACCCAGATCACTGCATCTTACTACCTGTTGTATTCAGTGTACCCAGCTCACTGCATCTAAGTACCTTTTTTGTTCAGTGAACTAAGCTGACTGCATCTTACTACCTGTTGTGTTCAGTGAACCCAGCTCACTGCATCAGAGGACCTTTACTGTTCAGTGAACCCAGCTCACTGCATCTTACTACCTGTTGTGTTCAGTGAACCCAGCTCACTGCATCTAAGTACCTTTACTGTTCAGTGAACCCAGCTCACTGCATCTTACTACCTGTTGTATTCAGTGAACCCAGCTCACTGCATCTAAGTACCTTTACTGTTCAGTGAACCCAGCTCACTGCATCTTACTGCCTGCTGTATTCAGCGAACCCAGCTCACTGCATCTAAGTACCTTTACTGTTCAGTGAACCCACCTCACTGCATCTAAGTACCTTTATTGTTCAGTGAACCCACCTCACTGCATCTAAGTACCTTTACTGTTCAGTGAACCCAGCTCACTGCATCTAAGTACCTTTACTGTTCAGTGAACCCAGCTCACTGCATCTTACTACCTGTTGTATTCAGTGAACCCACCTCACTGCATCTAAGTACCTTTACTGTTCAGTGAACCCAGATCACTGCATCTTACTACATGTTGTATTCAGTGTACCCAGCTCACTGCATCTAAGTACCTTTATTGTTCAGTGAACTAAGCTGACTGCATCTTACTACCTGTTGTGTTCAGTGAACCCAGCTCACTGCATCTAAGTACCTTTACTGTTCAGTGAACCCAGCTCACTGCATCTTACTACCTGTTGTGTTCAGTGAACCCAGCTCACTGCATCTAAGTACCTTTACTGTTCAGTGAACCCAGCTCACTGCATCTTACTACCTGTTGTATTCAGTGAACCCAGCTCACTGCATCTGAGTACCTTTACTGTTCAGTGAACCCAGCTCACTGCATCTTACTACCTGCTGTATTCAGCGAACCCAGCTCACTGCATCTAAGTACCTTTACTGTTCAGTGAACCCACCTCACTGCATCTAAGTACCTTTATTGTTCAGTGAACCCACCTCACTGCATCTAAGTACCTTTACTGTTCAGTGAACCCAGCTCACTGCATCTAAGTACCTTTACTGTTCAGTGAACCCAGCTCACTGCATCTAAGTACCTTTACTGTTCAGTGAACCCAGCTCACTGCATCTAAGTACCTTTACTGTTCAGTGAACCCAGCTCACTGCATCTTACTACCTGTTGTATTCAGTGAACCCACCTCACTGCATCTAAGTACCTTTACTGTTCAGTGAACCCAGCTCACTGCATCTTACTACCTGTTGTATTCAGTGAACCCAGCTCACTGCATCAAAGTACCTTTATTGTTCAGTGAACCCAGCTTACTGCATCTTACTACCTGTTGTGTTCAGTGAACCCAGCTCACTGCATCTAAGTACCTTTATTGTTCAGTGAACCCACCTTACTGCATCTAAGTACCTTTATTGTTCAGTGAACTCACCTCACTGCATCTAAGTACCTTTACTGTTCAGTGAACCCAGATCACTGCATCTAAGTACCTTTACTGTTCAGTGAACCCAGCTCACTGCATCTAAGTACCTTTACTGTTCAGTGAACCCAGCTCACTGCATCTTACTATCTGTTGTATTCAGTGAACCCACTTCACTGCATCTAAGTACCTTTACTGTTCAGTGAACCCAGCTCACTGCATCTTACTACCCGTTGTATTCAGTGAACCCAGCTCACTGCATCTAAGTACCTATATTGTTCAGTGAACCCAGCTCACTGCATCTTACTACCTGTTGTGTTCAGTGAACCCAGCTCACTGCATCTAAGTACCTTTATTGTTCAGTGAACCCACCTCACTGCATCTAAGTACCTTTATTGTTCAGTGAACCCACCTCACTGCATCTAAGTACCTTTATTGTTCAGTGAACCCAGCTCACTGCATCTAACTACCTGTTGTGTGGAGTGAACCCAGCTCACTGCATATACCTAGCACCCCCCCGAGATGGACAAAATGGACAAACCAGGTAGAGGAAGAGGTAGAGGCAGACCCAGAGGAAGGCCACCAGGCACCGGCAGGTCTGTGCGAGGTGGTGTTGCTGTGATTTCGTGCGGACCTGGCCCAAAATACAGTGCTCAGAAGAAGGCACGTGCCATCACTTCCCAAGATCAGGACGTGCTTGACTATTTAACACAGAACACCCCATCTCCCGCAGCCACCAGCGCTACAACAAGCACCACATCTGCTGCATATGACACATCGCAGGAGTTATTTGGTGGTGGTGGTGAAATCACTGATTCACACCCACTACTGCAACAACAAGAAGAAGGCGCAGGTACACCACCTCATACGTCTGAGTTAGGTGGCGATAGTATGGACGTAACGTGTGAGGAGGGGGATGATGAACCACCTGAAGTTGGTGCAGCTGAGGAGGTGTCTGAGGAAAGCGAAGCTGGCCAGGAGGATTATGATGACGATTATACGGATACAACATATGTTCCCGGTAGAGGAGATGACCATGGGGACAGTTCATAGGAGGAGTCAGAGAGGAGTAGGAGGAGACGACTCCATGATAGAAGCAGAGGGAGCTCGTCCTCAGAAACAGCTGGGGGCAGTGTCCGGCGCCATGTATCGCCAGCTATGGCAAGCCAGCCAACATGCCCTTCAACGTCAGCTGCTGATGCCACCGTAGCGGCATCACCCCAGGGGGGCTCAGTGGTTTGGAAATTTTTTCACGTGTGTGTCTCAGATCGGAGCAAAGCCATCTGTTGTCTCTGCCAGCAAAAATTGAGCCATGGAAAGGCCAACTCTCACGTAGGGACAAGTGCCTTACGAAGGCACCTGGAGAGAAGGCACAAACAGCTATGGCAAGAACACCTGAGGAATAGGAGCCCCCCTCAAAAGACAAGCCACCTTCCTTCTCCTCTTCCTCCTTCAGGTGCATCGTCTTCATCCACTTTCTCCCTTGCACCTTCACAGCCACCCTCCTCCACACCGCCTCTTCCCTTCAGCGGTTCCTTCTCCTCTGCCCACAGCAGTACCCAGCTGTCCATGAAGGAAGTATTTGAGCGTAAGAAGCAAATGTCTGCCAGTCACCCTCTTGCCCGGCGTCTGACAGCTGGCGTGGCGGAACTATTAGCTCGCCAGCTATTACCATACGAGCTGGTGGAGTCGGAGGCTTTCCGTAAGTTTGTGGCCATTGGTACACCGCAGTGGAAGATACTAGGCCGCAATTATTTTTCACAAAAAGCCATACCCAAACTGTACCGTGCAGTTGAGAGGCAAGAGGTGTCATCTCTGGCACATAGCGTTGGGTCAAGGGTCCACCTGACCACGGATGCCTGGTCTGCCAAGCACGGGCAGGGCTACTACTTTACATACACAGCCCATTGGGTCAACCTGGTGACTGATGGCAGCAAGCAGGGAGTACGTGGCTGCGCAGCGGACCGACTTGTCACACCTCCACGGCTTGCAGGCAGGCCTCCAGCCACCTCCTCTCCACCTGCTACCACCGCTTCGCTTTCGTCATCCTCCTCCTCCTCCTTGGCTGGTGCCGCAATCTCCTCTCCAGCTACACAGCCCCAGCACCCCAGGGCCTATGCTGAATGCCAGGTACGACGGTGTCACACAGTGTTAGACATGTCTTGCCTGAAAGCGGAGAGTCACACTGGAGCAGCTCTCCTGGCTGCTCTTAACAAACAGGTGGAGCAATGGCTGACCCCGCACAAGCTTGAGATCGGCAATGTGGTGTGTGACAACGGCAGCAAACTCATTGCTGCGTTGAATTTGGGAAAGCTGGCACACAAACCCTGCATGGCACATGTGCTGAATCGTGCAAAGATTGGTGTCCAAGTACCCAGGCTTAGAGGACATCCTGAAGCAGGCCAGGAAGTTGTGTGGGCATTTCAGGCGCTCTTACAAGGCCATGGCACGCTTTGCGGACATTCAGCCTAGAAACAACTTGCCGGTGAGACGCCTGATTTGCGATAGCCCGACTCGCTGGAATTCCACTCTGCTGATTTTCTCTCGCCTGCTAGACCAGGAGAAAGCCGTCACCCAGTACCTGTATCATTACAGTACAAGGACACAATCTGGGAGTATGGGAATGTTGTGGCCCAACAACTGGACACTGATGCGAAAGGCATGCAGGGTCATGGAGCCCTTTGAGGAGGTGACCAAACTGGTGAGTCACGATGAGGGCACCATCAGCGACTTGATCCCCTACGCCTACTTCCTGGAGCGTGCCGTGCGTAGAGTGGTGGATACAGCTGTGGAGGAGTGTGAATGAGAAGAGTTACGGCAGCAGGAGTCATGGGAGCCATTTACACCCGAACCCGATGTTCCCACAACACCTGCGGCAGCACAGAGGGGGGAGGAGGAGGAGGAGGAAGAAGAGGAGTCGTGTGGGGAAGGAGAGGAGTCAGACTCTGATGATGGTGATGATGGGGAAGGTGTTTCTGTGGAGCAGGAAGAGGCGGCGGAAGAAGAACAACCGCAGCAGCCGTCACAGGGGGCTTCTGCTGCTCCACGTTCCCGTGGTATTGTTCAAGGCTGGGGGGAGGAAGAGGAGTTGCATCCCATCACTGAGGAAGAGCAAAAGGAGATGGAGAGTACGTCTGCATCCAGCTTTGTGCAGATGTCCTCTTTCATGTTGTCCAGCCTGTTGAGGGACCCCGTATCAAAAAACTCAAGTCGAATGACCTGTACTGGGTGGCCACGCTACTAGACCCTCGGTACAGGAACAAAGTGGCGGACCTCTTAGCAACTCAACACAAGGCTGAAAGGATGCATCACTTACAGAACAAGCTGTCGATGATGCTTTACAATGCGTTTAAGGGTGATGTGGCTGCACAACGCAATCAAGGTACCACTGGCAGTACCCCTCCTCCTCCCAAGTCCACACAGGCAAGGACAGGATGCTCCAGCGATCTCAGGGTGATGTCGGACATGTGGACGTTCTTTAGTCCAACTCCTCGCCATAGTCCTTCCGGATCCACCCTCCACCAACGCGACGATGGACCCTTGGACTACTGGTTGCGCAAGCTTGACCTGTGGCCAGAGCTGTCCCAATTTGCCTTACAACTTCTCTCTTGCCCTGCCGCAAGTGTCCTGTCAGAAAGAACCTTCAGTGCAGCTGGAGGCATAGTTACTGAGAAGAGAAGTCGCCTAAGTCACAACAGTGTTCAGTACCTGACCTTTATCAAAATTAATGAGGAATGGATCATGGAGGGCTACTGCACGACCGAAGACTAAGTCAGTCCCCACACACAGCACCTCTGCCTGCAGGCCGCTTGCCTTCTCCGCCACCACCAACAGGGGCCAGGACTCTGGGCGGATTCCTGAATTTTTAAGGCTGCTGCTAGCAGCAGCTGCTACACTAATTTTTCTGGTGCGTGTACATGCCTGGCTAATTTTTTCTGGCTGCACTGTGAGCGGCTGCAACAAAAAAACAAAAGGCATGTACATGTGCCCATCCCCCTTCGTGATCATTACCTTGCCGCGGTGAAGGGGCTTGCGTATCACAATGAAGCAATGACCGCCGGCTATTTGAGTGTCTCGGGTGGGGGTGGCACACAAAAGATAATAAGGTCATTGCTTCGTTGTGGTCAGACCAAATTTGATCAGCTGGACAGTCGATGTTGTTCTGTCATTGAGCTACCACAGCCCGGCGACCATATGGGCTTGAAAAACGCCACGGCCTACACTCTGGCCATGTTGCGCACCAGTCCAGCACGGCCGTCACTACACAAACAGCTGTTTGCGGTGCGTTACACAGTGAGTTTGGTGTGTCAGTGTGAAGCAGAAATCTAATTACACTCCCTGATTGATGTATACCCATGCAAGATGTTTGAAAGCACTTTAGGCCTGCAATTTAGCATTCAATGTGATGTCTGCCCTTAAAACGCTGCTTTGCGTCAAATCCAGATTTTTCCCCGGGACTTTGGGCATGTATCCCACTCCGCCATGCCCCCCTCCAGGTGTTAGACCCCTTGAAACATCTTTTCCATCACTTTTGTGGCCAGCATAATTTTTTCTATTTTTCAAAGTTCGCCTCCCCATTGAAGTCTATTGCGGTTCGCGAACTTTTACGCGAACCGAACCTTCCGCGAAGGTTCACGAACGGCGTTCGCAAACCGAAAATCGGAGGTTCGCTACATCTCTATCTATGAGGGGGCAAATTTTGTGGAACCGGTCATAAGCAGGGTGGCCTCTTAGATGACAGGTTGTATTGGGCCTGATCTGATGGATAGGAGTGCTAGGGGGGTGACAGGAGGTGATTTATGGGTGTCTCAGGGGGTGTTTAGAGGGGAAAATAGATGCAATCAATGCACTGGGGAGGTGATCGGAAGGGGGTCCGAGGGGGTCTGAGGGTTTGGCCGAGTGATCAGGAGCCCACATGGGGCAAATTAGGGCCTGATCTGATGGGTAGGTGTGCTAGGGGGTGACAGGTGGTGACAGGAGGTGATTGATGGGTGTCTCAAGGTGTGATTAGAGGGGGGAATAGATGCAAGCAATGCACTGGTGAGGTGATCAGGGCTGGCGTCTGAGGGCGTTCTGAGGGTGTGGGCGGGTGATTGGGTGCCCTAGGGGCAGATAGGGGTCTAATCTGATGGGTAACAGTGACAGGTGGTGATAGGGGGTGATTGATGGGTGATTGATGGGTAATTAGTGGGTGTTTAGGGTAGAGAACAGATGTAAACACTGCACTTGGGAGGTGATCTGACGTCGCATCTGCGGGCATTCTATTGGTGTGGGTGGGTGATCAGAGGGGGCAAGGGGCAGGTTAGGGGCTGATTGATGGGTGGCAGTGACAGGGGGTGATTGATGGGTTATTGACAGGTGATTGACAGGTGATCAGTGGGTTATTACAGGGAAGAACAGATGTAAATAATGCACTGGTGAATTGATAAGGGGGGGTCTGAGGGCAATCTGAGCATGTGGGTGGGTGATTGGGTGCCCGCAAGGGGCAGATTAGGGTCTAATCTGATGGGTAACAGTGACAGGTGGTGATAGGGGTGATTGATGGGTGATTGATGGGTAATTCGTGGGTGATTAGAGAAGCGAACAGATGTAAACACTGAACTTGGGAGGTGATCTGATGTCGGATCTGCGGGCAATCTTTTGGTGTGGGTGGGTGATCAGATTGCCCGCAAGGGGCAGGTTAGGGGCTGATTGATGGGTGGCAGTGACAGGGGGTGATTGATGGGTGATAGGTGATTGGCAGGTGATTGACTGGTGATCAGTGGGTTATTACAGGGGGGATAGAGGCATACAGTACACAGGGGGGGGGGGTCTGGGGAGAATCTGAGGGGTGGGGGTGATCAGGAGTGAGCAGGGGGCAGTTTAGGGTTAAAAAAAAAATAGCGTTGACAGATAGTGACAGGGAGTGATTGATGGGTGATTAGGGGGGTGACTGGGTGCAAACAGTGGTCTGGGGGGTGGGCGGGGGGGGGGTCTGAGGGGTGCTGTGGGCGATCAGGGGGCAGGGGGGGGGAATCAGTGTGCTTGGGTGCAGACTAGGGTGGCTGCAGCCTGCCCTGGTAGTCCCTCGGACACTGGGACCACCAGGGCAGGAGGCAGCCTGTATAATAGGCTTTGTATAAATTACAAAGCCTATTATACGTATTGCGTGCGGCAATCCGGGTGCTAGTAACCCGCCGGCGCTTCCCGAACGGCCAGTGGGGTACATCGCAAGGGGGGCGGAGCCAGTCGCCGGCGGCTGATCGCGTCACGAATGACGCGATCACCGCATAACCACGCCCGCCACCGCCGATGGGCGTATTGTGGTCATTTGGGCCCAGCCCTTGCCGCCGCCCATCGGCTTAAGGCGGTCGGCAAGTGGTTAATAAATATTATTGACGTACGTGACTGTTGTTATTGAGTTAAGCCACTTCCCCCTTTTTGATTCTAGTGTTTTCAACATAGTTTTATATACCATTGGCCACCTCTTCTCCCTTTTATGTGTGTTAGTACTGTATATTACTGTATTTTTTATATTTCAATGTAAAATGTTTACATAATAATTCCAGGCATCTGGTCAAGTATACAAAGAAACCTCAGGACAAGTTTTGGAGTATCTTCAGATGAAACCTGTAACATTCATAACTCTGAGAAGCCCAAGTTCACTTGGTTCCTTCTTTGCAGATGGACAGTTGAAAAAAAAAAAGTCCTTTTGTTTGGAAAAGATGAAAGTTTGCTTCAACTGCCAAACTGGTAGACACATACACCAGTAGTTGAACATGAAACCTTTGTGCAAGAAACCCTTTGTACTGTTAGAAAACTCATTATTATTTTAAAGTAAATGTCCTTTTTTCAACTTTACTGCAATACATTGAAAAAAAAAACAACTGAAATGGACTATGAAAAGGATTTTCAGCAAATGTTGCACTGGAATTGATGGAGGCAATGGTGTAACAATAGCTGCTGAAAAGAGGTTACAGGATATCAACCACTTTACTTTTTTAGGGTTCATCTCACCTTGACATTATTATTAGCACAGATATGAGTCTCATATAGTTTTCCACTACAGGAAGAGTTAAGAAACGTCAGTTGTTATCTATGCAAAAAGAGCATCTTTGAGCTCTGCGACTTTATAAAGTCGTGGACAGCACTGTCTTTTGAAGTACTTATCTCAACCGTCTTTCATTGTTTCTTCTTTGTTTATGGTTTTTCTGCAGAGAATGGTTCAAAGGGTCAGCAGCCTGCTCTATGAAATCATTTAAAATGCTGAGTGCATTGTGGAAACTGCAATTATTAGAGAACGATGCAATGTTATTAAAAAGCTATATAACTGAAAATAAAAATATGATACTATTTTCTTTGCTACTAATGTTCCACTAATTATTATCCATACTACAAAACCAATTAATTAAATCATGAGGTTTTTTTTTTTTTTTTTTTTTTTTTGCTTCAGTGTCACTTTAATTATAACCCTGTATGTACAAACAACCCTAAGTGAGCTCAGAGCTATCAAACATATCAAAAACTTTATTGGCCTTACAAAACATAAAATGGCACCAATGTACATAATAAAATCACCCACATAAAAACACTATGATCTGACTAAGGGGGCAATAAGCTACAAATATGGCATATTATAGTATAGTCCTAGAAATCCGAGACTATGCAATAATATACAATATATATATGCCCATTTGATGTTTTGTACAGCCAATAAAGTTTTAGATATGTTTGATAGTTCTGAGCTCCCTTAGCGTTGTTTGTACATGAAGGTGTAATAATAGCCACTGAGACCACCTTCATCACAAGGGAGGGGTGGGGGTCCTGAGGTGCAGTGCAGACCAGCCATAATGGAGTTTCATACCTTACCTCATTCCAGCGGTATTACAGGTCCTTCCCACTGCTTCCACAATAATGTCAAGCATCTGTTAATAGTATAGTGTTTTAGCCTTTCACAGGGGAGCCACTCTGTAGTGGCTAGGCATTTCCAAAAATAGTAAAGGTTCCACAGGTGGCTGCTTATAATATGTATTCAATTTTATTATTAGTTCACAATAGTAACCCCAACCCCTCTTATAAAAGTAGGCAACATAATGCATTTAATGATGGCAGACTAATAAACCTATCACAGCCACCTATGTCTCACGCACAACCACTTACACTATGCATACACACTGCAACAATGTCCAATATACCCCCGGGAGTTTTAAACAGCAATGTACAGTTCCTGTGCTCTAATTCCTTTCCTCCGGAGTTTGTATACTGTGCTATGTAGTATGCATAAATTGTGATCACTGCAGCCACAGTGCCGGGTTATAGGCAGTTCATACAGTAGCCCCTCTCTTAGACACATATGTGGGGTCTTTGATAACAGCAAGTGGGATTGCACATATATATCACGCCCACTCTCATCCTCATTCTCTGGGTTCTGATTGTGCACAGGCTCTGGTGATGACCCTAGCAAGGCTTTGGCAGGAAATTATTTATACCTAGGTCCACTGAAATGATTACTAAATACATTGATGTTATGTATTTAAATATAATAATCTGTTTACTGGTAGTAAACTTGAAAAATCCCATCCCAAGATATTGTGTCTGACCTACAAATCTGTCCACAAAACCTGTCCAATCTACATTTCCGATCTTACTCAGAGGTACACACCTAGCCGCTCACTCCACTCTTCCAATGAACGTCGCCTAACCGGCCCCCGCATCACCCAGTCCCAGGCACGCCTCCAGGACTTCTCAAGAGCTGCTCCAACACTATGGAACTCCCTACCTCCACCCATTAGGGCAGCCCCCTCCTTCAACATCTTCAAGAAAGCCCTCAAAACTCACCTTTTCACTCTAGCCTACTACCCCTCACAAGTGCTCTAAACCCACAGCTGAACTCTGGTCCCCAACCTTCCGTGTCCTTACCTCTCCCTCTAGATTGTAAGCCTTTGGGCAGGGTCCTCCTCCTTTTGTGTCCTACCTGATCATGCACCTCCATTACTGTGCACCCATGCTATGCATCTGAGTGAACCCAACTTGCCTAATCTCCATGCTCCCCTCCAGTGACTGACTAAGCATTACCTTGTACTCATACTATGCTGCATGATCTGGTCTTTCTTGTATTCATGTATTGTCATTTTGCTGTATGTCACCCCTAAATATTGTCTGTAACCTAAACTAATGCCCAGCGCTGCGTAATATGTTGGCGCTTTATAAATACAATAAATTAATAAAATAAATAAATAAATCTCCTAAAAATATTTGGAAAGTCAATCAGGTGTAAATATGGCAGTCTCCATATTCTTCTCATTACAGTTTTCCTTTAAAGGAGTTATCAGGGCACAGAGAGTAAAATGAGTGGTACTTACCAGGGGGCTTCCTCCAGCCCCAAGCTCCCAGGACCTCCCTCGCCGCAGCTCTGCTCGCAGCCGTTCGCCGGAGCTCCGACTCGGTCCCCGGCGATGACGTCAGAGTGACCTGGAGGTCGCTCTGTACTGCGCCTGCGCGATCGGCGCTGTCAATCACCGCCACGTGTACCGGAGCGGACTGCCCAGGAGCAGTAGTTCTGCGCCTGCGCAGTTCGCTCCGGCCCACGTGGTGGTGATTGACAGCGCCAATCGTGCAGGCGCAGTACAGAGCGACCTCCAGGTCGCTCTGACGTCATCGCCGGGGACCAGGTCGGAGCTTCGGCGAACGGCTGCGAGCAGGGTTGCCAAGCGTCAGTCTTTTGACGGACAGTCCGTGAATAATGAGGCAAAATTGTCCCGTCCGTACTGCCCGTATATTTGCTCAGTGTGTCCGTCAATTTGTGGATTCTACTGTGATGTACTGCAGCTTCTCTCTCTTGCTGCGATACATCACTCAGTCTTCACTCCTCCCCGCCAGTAAGATCTCTTCCCTCACTGTGCAAACGTCCCAGGCTCGGGCCCCGCCTCCAGCTGCTGCTATGATCGTCTGTAGTCTTCTCCGGGATGGCATGGGCATGATAGAAGCAAGTGAGTAAAAACAGTCAGACTTGCTAGACCTTGGAGCGTGTGGCCAGCTAATGGAGCACAGCAGCCCAACTCAGTAATGCTATCCCTCACCGCATTCCATCGGAGCTCGCTCAGGTCTGGTCTGCTGCTTGTGACCACTGATCAGGTCATGCAGAGTTCAATCATGCCTGAATTCAGCAGTAGAGGCCGTCGGAGCCATGTTAAGAGTTTCCCCTATTCCTGTTGCAGTGCTGTGTGAGAGGTGAGGACTAGCTCATTTATTGCTAAATTTATATATATATATATATATATATATATATATATATATATATATATATATATATATATATATATATATCACACATAACACACATATAGAGTGCCTGTTGACTGCAGTCTGCCTCCACCAGCCCTAAATGCATTGCCAGCCCCCATCCTGCCACCTTTGATCAGCATTTTTCTACAGGTGTGCACCATGTAGCCTCCACTAGTTATACCATTCCTTCTGCAGGGTCACCATTGCTGCAGGAGCTACAAGACCTCACTGCTTTGTCTGTATAGCAGACCCCCACTGTGACAGCACTGATACATTTAGGGACATGAGAGTGTTTTCTGTGTCATCTGACAGGCAGCCGTGCAATATAAACCTGCTCTGGGCTTTGTACCAGTGTGGCTTCATTTCATAACCAACACCAATACACAGTTTTGAGCAGGCTCACAGCATTTAGTCACCTTTCAGATGACACACAGGGCTTTTACCAGTACTGTAGCAGAGAGAATCAGAAGTGCACTCGCCACCAATGAGTACGTGAGCAAGACATCGATATGGAGGGGAGTGGTTTGAGGGTGAAATGGGGTAGTAAAGAGAAATGAGGACCTGTGGGATCCCTATGCGGCGCCCTAGTCCTGCTGCAACCATTAATTTATATTAAAACATTTTTTTAAAGTGACTGCCCACAATTAAGCCCCACCCATAACCCTGCACTGTTGACTCCGCCCCCTGTCCGTCCAAAATTGTGGGTGTCCAGATTTTTTGGGCTTTTTGTCCGTCAGAAACTAGAAATCAGGTTGGCAACCCTGGCTGCGAGCAGCGCTGCGGCGATGGAGGTTCTGGGAGCTTGGGGCTGGAGAAAGCCCCCGGTAAGTACCATTCATTTTACTCTCTGCGCCCTGGTGACTCCTTTAAGGAAAGCATTCTGCCCTATGCCAGACATTTTTAAGATTCCTTATGCTGGTGCGACTGAAAATGATGTGTATTATAACCCCTGTGTGCAAAGTGCTAACATCACCATGCTGTCACACACAAAGAAATATAAACAAATACACACACACAAAAAAAAAAAAAAAGAAATCAAGAAAGGAGAAATAATCTATGGGAAAGAAGTAACAACAGAAATGTACTGTGTAGTAAGTACATCTGCAATATGCAGATAATGTTACATTTTATTTGACTTCTTCATTCAGTAATTGTTTCCTGTTAAGTCTTCTTCCATAGGACGGAGTAGTAAGCTGTTAAGATATGCAAGTCTCAGTAGCCCGGAGCAACCAATCAGCTTTCAATTTACAGCACTCAGCTAAGGTAATGGAATAATACTTGTTTCTGAGGGGTGGTTTCACTTTGATCATTACCATTGCTCTGTTCTCTGCCTTATTAAGTTAGACCGTAAATACAGTATAATAACTGTAATAATTTTCAGGATTGTATTGTCTCTTTGCTGTAAAAAGTGTGTGCCTGTGTCGTTACTTAGCTGTTCTTTTAAATCAGACGGATTTTATTTCATCCTGCACTTTAAAAAATAAATATGCAATCTCTGTTCTGAATACATTAGAGTGTGTGATTACGGCCCCCGTCTGTAATAGACATGGCAGCTACACAAATCTGAACGACTTTGTAGGTTATAAACTATTTTAATGGACCATCATGAGAGATATCGTGCTTCAAAATGGAGGCTGGAAGCTTTGGAATCTGTGTAATGCTTCTGAAAAGAACTCTCATGCCAGTATATTAAAATGTACCTCCAGCTGCAAAATAATCAATTATTCAGGCTGCAAGCAATGTAAAACCACATTCACACTGTGCTACAATTCTACTACACTATAATGTTATATGTTTTCCTAAGATGCTGCTTCCTCTGTGTTCATCTGGTTCTATTCAATTCATTATTTACATATGTGACGTACTGTACAAAATATTCATTAATGTCGACTCTATTTGGTGGCATTTTAAGGCATTAGACAATTAGCAACAGAAAAAAAAACAACATTTCAATTAACTCGCATTTACGAGTTGAGAAAATGGATGAACTTAGTTGTTGGATGCAAATAAAAGCAAATCTGTAGTGCATTTGTGACAATTTGGAGACACTTATGGTAAATTTACCTGAAAGTAGATTTCTAGCTTAGGAATTTGTATTGCTGTTGGCAGAGCCGGGACAAGGTCCTCCAGCACCCAAGGCTGAGACACCAAAGTGCGCCCCTCCATCCCTGCCACCCCAGCCATCACACACTGATTGCTATTAGACTAAGAGGTGCCACAGGGCCCACAACCTCCCCAACACCTTAATATCTAGTTATCTGGCTTGCAGTCACTGTCATATTTCCCCTTTTCTTATTTCTTTCTGCTTCAAACACAATTAGGAATGACAGCTGAATGAATTGTGCGCCCCCTCCTAAACTGCGCCCCGAGGCTGGAGCCTCTCCAGCCTATGCCTCGGCCCGGCCCTGGCTGTTGGTACCAAATTAGTATAGCCATATTGCTTTTTATTTGTTTTTGTTCTGCCTCTAACGACCGTTCATGGCACAGTATAATTATCATCCTTGCTGAACGGTTGTCAGAACATCGATTAAATATTAAAGCAGGACTGACTAACATTGCTTCACAAGCACTGTAAGGCCCTTTCACACTCTGTTGCTGCATTGCAACAGACAATATCATAATAATCCTAATAATATCATCACATCATATAAGGGTTGATTCATCAAAGGAAATAGCGTCAGTAACAGGAGGTTTAATAAGTCAGCGTAACTTTAGGACTCATTTCCATTAGCGTGATTTTAGCCACACTTTTGGAAATGTGATTGCAGGGACATCAGAGAGTACATAAACTGTCTGCTGTTTCTATACATGCGCTGCGATGCAACGCTGGTTGCACGCAATTTAGCGCATTTGTGCTGCTATCCCAATCAAAGTAAATGAACGGGATTGCAAGCGCCACCTCTGGGGGAATCAAGTGCAACGCATAGCTGTGCTGAGGCAAGGCCACCTGTGTTGCAAATGGAAATGAGCCCTTAATGTTTGTTCCCTGCATGCTACGCGCGCTAGTGGCAGCATAGCGTGGAACTAAGCAATAGCCGCTGCTTACACAAGCCGCAGAGTAGTGATGTATTGCTACCAGGATACTTCACTAGTGTGACCGCTACTATGTTAATTAACATAGTAGCGTCTGCGCTTGTGAAATATTGCGGTAGTGATATATCACTATCGCCTGGCTGTTGTAAGCAGCGGCCATTGCTTAGTTGCACTAGCGCTTGTGAATTCAGAAGTGTTTCAAGCATCTGCTTATATTCAGCCAAATGCTTCAGAACTCATTGGATGGGGCTTCACAGTGCAGATGGACAATGATCCAAACCATACTGCCAATTAGCAAACAAAGAGTTTTTGAAGGGAAAGAAGTGGAATGTTATGCGATGGCCAAGTCAATCACCTGACCCGAATCTGATTGAGCATGCATTTCCCTTGTTGAAGACAAAACTGAAGGGAAGAACAAGCAGGAAGGCCTGGTGCACACCAAAACCCGCTAGCAGATCCGCAAAATGCTAGCAGATTTTGAAACGCTTTTTCTTATTTTTCTGTAGCGTTTCACCTAGCATTTTGCGGTTTTGGGAAGCGTTTTTGGTATAGTAGATGTCATATATTGTTACAGTAAAGCTGTTACTGAACAGCTTCTGTAACAAAAACGCCTGCAAAACCGCTCTGAACTGCCGTTTTTCAGAGCGGTTTGCGTTTTTCCTATACTTAACATTGGAGGCAGAAACGCCTCCGCAATCCAAAAAATGCCTCACCCCGGGAGTATGCGTTTCAGCAAAACGCCTCCCGCTCTGGTGTGAACCACCCCATTGAGATACATTAACCAAGCGTATCCGCAGCCTCAAGCGGCTGCAAAAATGCAGAGGAACCCGCTCGTTGTGCTCCAGCCCGAACTGAAGACAGTTGCAGTAGAGACCTGGCAGAGCATCAGCAGGGATGAAACCCAGCGTCTGGTGATGTCTACGCGTTCCAGACTTCAGGCTGTAATAGACTGCAAAGAATTTGCAACCAAGTATTAAAAAGTGAAAGTCTGATTTATGATTATTTTTCTGTCCCATTTACTTTTGATCTCTTAACAAGTGGGAGGCACATATGTAGACTGTTGTAATTCCTACACTGTTCACCTGATTTGGACGTAAATACCCTCAAATTACAGCTGACAGTCTGCAGTTAAATCACATTGGGCCTGATTCACAAAGCGGTGCTAACAGTTAGCACGCTGGTGAAAAGCCCTTTATCATGCCTAAACTCAGTTTAGGCATGATAAGTTTAGGTGTGATAAGTTTAGGTGTGATAAGTTTAGGCATGATAAGTTTAAGCGCCAACTGGGTTAGCACCGCAGTGCACAGCTGATCAAAAGTTTTATGCTAGCAGAGTCTGGTGCACTTCGTATAAAGTTTAATGGCGCTGCTTTGCATGCTGGACTTTGCAAGCGATCTAAACTTATCACGCCTAAACTTATCACACGTAAACTTATCATGCCCAAACTTATCACACCTAAACTGGCTTTTCACCAGCGTGGTGCAATGGTTATCATGCCTTAAGTCTCTAACTGGGTTAGCACTTCTTTGTGAGTCGAGCCCATTGTGTTCATTTCATTTCATATCCATTGTGGTTGTGTATGGAGCCAAAAATGTTAGAACTGTGTTGATGTCCCAATATTTATGGACCCGACCTGTATTTATATTTTGTCAAGATAGCCAAAAAAGCATATTACGTGGTATGATTGCAGTCTGACTATACAGTGAAGGCTCTTTTCCATAAAGCACGCTTTCATGCGTGCTTATGGAAACACAATCGCAAGGGACAGTAGACAGTGCATAGACTGCACTATCTGCCATTTCCATGCATGTGCAGCGATTCAGCACTGAATCGTCGTGCATGGTTTGCTGCATTTCAGGGTCATTCAGCCCACGATCCCATTCATTATAATGAATGGAATCTCAAGCCCCGCCCACCAGGAGTGATGCACAGCGCAGAGCCACATGGCTCAGCGCTGCATGGAAACGAGCCCTGAAGCACACAGAACAATTAAAAAAAACGCTCACTACCACTGTAAGCACATACGTTACTCAGTTGATGCACAGCATGCTATGCGTTACTGCTTTGTGCTACTGTGTTGGAATGTATCGTACCACACTGTACTCTATGTGATGTGATGATATTGTCTGCTGCAAAACAGCAACGTAGTGTGAAAGGGCCCTTACAGTGCTTGTGAAGCAATGTAAGTCACTGCCACTGTAAGCACATACATTACCCAGTTGTTGCACAGCATGCTATGCGTTACTGCTTTATGTGACTCTATGTGATGTGATGATATTGTCTGTTGCAAAATAGCAAAGTAGTGTGAAAGGGCCCTTACAGTGCTTATGAAGCAATGTAAGTCAGTCCTGCTTTAATATTTAATCGATGCTCTGACAGCCATTCATCAGGGATGCTAATTATACTGTGCCATAAATGGTCATTAGAGGCAGAACAAAAACAAATAAAATACAATATGGCTATAGTAAGTTGGTACCAACAGCAATAAAAATTCCTAAGTTAGAAATCTACTTTTAGGTAAATTTACTATAAGTGACTCCAAATTGTCACAAATCCACTACAGATTTGCTTTTATTTGCATCCAACAACTAGGTTCATCCATTTTCTCAACTCGTAAATGTGAGTTAATTGATTTTTTTTTTCTGTTTTTTTCTGTTGCTAAATATTTGTATCTGTAGAGAAATGAGCACAGATTGAAATGAATATAATAGTTCAAGTAATAACAGTAGCATTCCACCGTGCTTGTTTATGGACCTTCACAGCAAAGGTGCCAACCATCACTAACCAAAGGAAAAGGCTTACCAGCCATATACAACCCACATAATAAGATTTTATGTGAAGCTCACAATGACCAGGTACATAGGGTGAATTCTCCAAGTCCAGAACCTCAATATTGTCCTCCAGATCGTAGTGATCGAACAATCTCTCAGATAGTGGACATAAAAAAACAGAAGGAAATACTAAGCGCAAACTGCTTTTATTAGTACAATTTACTCAAATATATAAAATAATCATAAAAACAACTTTTACTTACGAGACCCATAACATGGGTACCTCAAAAGATTTTGCTCGTGTGTGGTGACCAACGATGGATCGAAAAGGATAAAAGTTGCTACTCGTATTGTTCCCAAATGTTTTCGCAACCTTCACAATGGGGGTGAGTTGAAAGAAACAGATGTGGAAAGTTTACATAACTTTATTACAAGATGATCCATCAAATGTCTAATTTTTGCTTTATAGTCTCTTTAACTCATGTATCATTCACCTGCAATGATTGCCTGTTTAGACTGACTGCTTTTACACGTGTACAGAAATGGTTAAAGTAGAACTACAAGTTACTTTTGCCCCAAAGGCCAATTGTAGATAGAACTTGCCCTGTTTATTGGGTTCTAAAAAAAATACAGAGGTTCACTTTTCAACGGATATTTACATATTGTCAGAAAAATGTACAGTTTTTTTTTTTTCCAAAAAAAGATGAGTGAAAAGGAAGTGCTTCCCTATTGTTATCACTAACAAAGTGGAGAATTCCTGGCTTTGTCTTTAGTCAGTCTGCATAAAGCTTGTTTCACATGGGCAGCTGTATGCGCAATCGCTGGTCACTTGGAAATGCTCGGTAAATGCAGTTTAGAGGTGTCCTTCTTAGTGATTGGTTAGTGTAATAGTTAAGGGCATTGCCTCTGACATAGGGGACCAGTAAGTCTGTACCTATTCAGTAATGAGTCCTTCCTTACACTGCTACTGCCTTCTGAATGTGCCCCTAGTGGCTGCAGCTCTCAATCGCTCAGAGTCCGACAGGAGGAAAGTGCTATACAAATGGTGAAATTATTATTATATCTGAACATGGCTGCAGTCAAACTCAGACGCAATCAGTGGCGTAGCAATAGGGGATGCAGAGGTTGTGACTGCACCGGGGCCCCTGGATTAGAGGGGCCCACTCGGGGCCCTCCTTCATCAATCTTGCTAGCTTTTCATTGGTGTTATACTGGTAATATATGTGCAATGAATAGCGGTAAACCTTAACACGCTGTTTCCTTACTCTGATTACACCTTTCTGATGCTGCAGGTGTCCTTGGTAGGTTTTATTCTCTCCATATCAATAGAGTGCTTGGGGCCCCATGTAAAACTTACACTGGGGCCCAAAGCTCCTTAGTTATGGCACTGGACACAATACGAGCAAAATGGGACTGTGTGAGCACAAGATGCACCACAATTAGGCTTTCATTTCACATCTGTTATTCCTGTGAACTCACACAGATGTAAAGTGTGAATTATGATTACACTTTAGATAATTTGAAGACTCTGTAAATGCTTGTAGGTTATTTAGCAGCAGTCTTAAATGGGTGCAAAACCGTTACTTTACACCTTTATAAATAGGTCCCTTTGTTACACTCCCTAATCACAACTCAAGTCACATACTGCTGTAATTGAATGTATCTCAAAGGAGTTCAGGAGATCAAGCCATTTAGCTTTGTTTAATACACATTACTTTTATAACAGAACACATGACTCTTATAGTCAATAGGTGGCAAAAGGAATACGTGAAGGAGGTTCCCATTTTACGTGTTTAATGTTAAAAAATCTGAAATAATGCAATGTGCCAGATCAGCTACTTTGTTCTAATTAGATAAGTTGTTTGAAATAAAATGAATGATGCAGGTATGCTGATAATTTGGGGAGAACAGTGATATAAGGCATAGCAGTCTTTTCTTTTTCTCCTAGGACTTAGGGCCATATCCAATTACAAAACCCGCCAGCAATTAGCACTGGAGAGTTCTTAAATTAGGCGATATGAGCATCGCCTAATCCTTTTCCAGTTATCGCTCCCCGGGCAGTAAAGAACTTGCTTGGGTGATATTTTCTCCCAGCGGGTACTTTACACACTATCCAATTACATTTTGCATGCTGCTGGGAAGCGATGCTTCCCATCAGACATGAACTTTAGCAAAGAGCAGGTCTAAACCAGCTAACGCATATCGTGGACACTGCATCTAGGAGTCACTTTTAATAAGGAGACCCCCAGAGCTCCCCATTGGACAGTCGCTCATTGCTGAAGCCCCCTGTAGCCGAGCCAAGCACCCCTGTCATTTGATCTATCAGCACCGCCGAACAAACAGCACCCCTCACTGCAAGTCCTAATACTGTTATTCTTGCAGGGCCCAGGCAAAGCATCTTTTAAGCTCCTGCCGGGACTCCCCATTGGTCCACTGTCTAGCCCAATAAAAAAGTCCAATTCTTGCAGAGCCAATGAAAATGGTCCAGACAATGGACCAATGAGGAGTCCCGGCAGGAGCTTCAAAGATGCTTTGGGAGGTATTGTATGTGTTCTCAAGGTTTCTTGTATTTTTATTTCAAAAACACTCCTAGGCAAGGACCTATACAACAATGCTATTCGGTTGCTTTACAGACAGCTTTCTATTTTGGCTGTTGAATTGTGCTTCTGCCACTTAGGGAATAATTTTAAAAGAATACAGGGAACCTTGAGAATGCACATGAGGAATTAGACTATTCCAGAAACTTTTCAGGAGCTGTGAGATTAATATTATCTACTGTAAATGAGAGCCACATGGAAAAGAAGTCATTAGCAGTGCATTTTACTCTAGGACAAATGTACATCTTCTATGTAAATGTACATATGTATTTTAAATGTAACAGCTTTTTTCATCAATGCAGTCCTTTTAAAAATGTAGCCTAACAGTTCCCATTCTTAATACTTTTTTTTAAATTAGCTACACCCTTCCTTGTAGAAAGCTCCACAAATACATATACATGAATAGGACAAACACGTGTATTTACACTTGCATCCATAAACAAAAATGAACACATATTTATATACTGTCTACAATAACTAAAAACACTGACACACACACACACACACACACACACACACACACACACACACACACACACACACACACACACACACACACACACACACACACACACACACACACACACACACACACACACACACACACACACACACACACACACACACACACACACACACACACACACTTAACTGAATACAGCACTGCAGACTGTACCTCACCCACCATGAAATGTCTGTTTCCACTCCTCTCCCACAAGCTACTGCATTGTCCAAACTTCCATTCTCCTCCGAACTAATACCCATTATAGTCCTGCTAAACCCCTTCTGTACAGGCAGCAGCTGCTGCACAGTAAAAGGGAGCAATATTTTTACATTTCTTAGTGGCATATGCCTCGAAATGCCCTGCATCTATTCATTCACTTATATGTGGAACATCAATTGAGAGGTTTCAATTGACTTCAGAAACAACCTTGATGTAAATAATGACAGCTGTGCAAAAATATTCCTTCCTACAGCCACTTTTTTTAAAGGGATATTACATGGATTAAAATCTTTATGGATTAGAATTTCATAAATTGCTATGATTGTCATAAGAAACCATTGTTTGATTTATGTGAAATCTGTTTTACTTGAGCCCCTTTAGAACACAATCCTGGTGTAATTCGAGAATCGTCTGTAAAGTGGCATGGAAAGTCACTTTTAAATACTTTTTTTTAAAGTGGGCTTATACTTCCAAAACGAAAATTTCAGTAACTACTAGAGTTGGGCCGAACGGTTCGCCTGCGAACGGTTCCATGCGAACTTCAGTGGTTCGCGTTCGCGTCCCACAGGCGAACCTTTGCGGAAGTTCGGTTCGCCCCATAATGCACATGGAGGGTCAACTTTGACCCTCTACATCACAGTCAGCAGGCCCAGTGTAGCCAATTAGGCTACACTAGCCCCTGGAGCCCCACCCCCCCTTATATAAGGCAGGCAGCGGCGGCCATTACGGCCACTCGTGTGCCTGCATTAGTCATAGGGCGAGCTGCTGCAGACTGTCTCTCAGGGAAAGATTAGTTAGGCTTAGCTTGTTCCTGTCTGGCTGCATACCTGTTCTGTGAACCCACCACTGCATACCTGTGCTGTGAACCCACCACTGCATACCTGTGCTGTGAACCCACCACTGCATACCTGTGCTGTGAACCCACCACTGCATACCTGTTCTGTTCAGTGGACCCGCCACTGTATACCTGTTCATTGAACCCACCACTGCATACCTGTGCTGTGAACCCACCACTGCATACCTGTGCTGTGAACCCACCACTGCATACCTGTGCTGTGAACCCACCACTGCATACCTGTTCTGTTCAGTGGACCCGCCACTGCATACCTGTTCTGTTTAGTGAACCGCCACTGCATACCTGTTCTGTTTAGTGAACCGTCACTGTATACCTGTTCTGTTTAGTGAACCCGCCACTGCATACCTGTTCTGTTCAGTGGACCCACCGCATCAGTGCGCATACCTGTTCAGTTAAGTGAACCCGCCACTGCATACCTGTTCTGTTCAGTGGACCCGCCACTGCATACCTGTTCTGTTTAGTGAACCCACCACTGCATACCTGTTCTGTTCAGTGAACCCACCGCATCAGTGCGCATACCTGTGCAGTTAAGTGAACCCGCCACTGCATACCTGTTCTGTTCAGTGAACCGCCACTGTATACCTGTTCTGTTTAGTGAACCCGCCACTGCATACCTGTTCTGTTCAGTGGACCCGCCACTGCATACCTGTTCTGTTCAGTGAACCCACCGCATCAGTGCGCATACCTGTGCAGTTAAGTGAACCCGCCACTGCATACCTGTTCTGTTCAGTGGACCCGCCACTGCATACCTGTTCTGTTTAGTGAACCGCCACTGTATACCTGTTCTGTTTAGTGAACCCGCCACTGCATACCTGTTCTGTTCAGTGAACCCACCGCATCAGTGCGCATACCTGTGCAGTTAAGTGAACCCGCCACTGCATACCTGTTCTGTTCAGTGGACCCGCCACTGCATACCTGTTCTGTTTAGTGAACCGCCACTGTATACCTGTTCTGTTTAGTGAACCCGCCACTGCATACCTGTTCTGTTCAGTGGACCCGCCACTGCATACCTGTTCTGTTTAGTGAACCCGCCACTGCATACCTGTTCTGTTCAGTGGACCCGCCACTGCATACCTGTTCTGTTTAGTGAACCGCCACTGTATACCTGTTCTGTTTAGTGAACCCGCCACTGCATACCTGTTCTGTTCAGTGGACCCGCCACTGCATACCTGTTCTGTGAACCCGCCACTGTATACCTGTTCTGTTCAGTGAACCCACCGCATCAGTGCGCATACTTGTGCAGTTAAGTGAACCCGCCACTGCATACCTGTTCTGTTCAGTGGACCCGCCACTGCATACCTGTTCTGTTCAGTGAACCCGCCACTGCATACCTGTTCTGTTCAGTGAACCCACCGCATCAGTGCGCATACCTGTGCAGTTAAGTGAACCCGCCACTGCATACCTGTTCTGTTCAGTGAACCGCCACTGTATACCTGTTCTGTTTAGTGAACCCGCCACTGCATACCTGTTCTGTTCAGTGAACCCACCGCATCAGTGCGCATACCTGTGCAGTTAAGTGAACCCGCCACTGCATACCTGTTCTGTTCAGTGGACCCGCCACTGCATACCTGTTCTGTTTAGTGAACCGCCACTGTATACCTGTTCTGTTTAGTGAACCCGCCACTGCATACCTGTTCTGTTCAGTGAACCCACCGCATCAGTGCGCATACCTGTGCAGTTAAGTAAACCCGCCACTGCATACCTGTTCTGTTCAGTGGACCCGCCACTGCATACCTGTTCTGTTTAGTGAACCGCCACTGTATACCTGTTCTGTTTAGTGAACCCGCAACTGCATACCTGTTCTGTTCAGTGGACCCGCCACTGCATACCTGTTCTGTGAACCCGCCACTGTATACCTGTTCTGTTCAGTGAACCCACCGCATCAGTGCGCATACCTGTGCAGTTAAGTGAACCCACCTACCTACGTGAGTGCACGCAGTGTGATATACCACTCCGTGCATACCCGATATGGACAAAACAGGTAGAGGAAGAGGTAGTGGCAGAGCCAGAGGAAGGCCACCCGGCAGGTCTGCGCGAGGTCGTGTAAATGTAATTTCGTGTGGACCTGGCCCACAGTACAGTGCTCGGAAGAAGGCACGTCCCATCACCTCCCAAGATTGTCAGGACGTGGTTGAGTATTTAGCGACACAGAACACCTCATCTTGCTCAGCCACCAGTGCTACTACTAGCACCACTTCCGCTGCATTTGACACTTCGCAAGAATTATTTAGTGGTGAAATCACTGATGCACAGCCATTGTTGTTACAGCCAGATGAATTTTCACCAGCTCATATGTCTGAGTTACGCGGCAACATTATGGATGTAACGTGTAAGGAGGATGAAGGACCTACTGATGTTGGTGCATGTTTGGATTTGTCTGAGGCAAGCGAAGCTGGGCAGGATGATTACGATGATGACGATGATAGGGATCCTCTGTATGTACCCAATAGAGGAGATGAAGAGGGGGACAGTTCAGAGGGGGAGTCAGAGAGTAGGAGGAGGAGAGAAGTTGCTGAAAGAAGCTGGGGCAGCTCTTCGTCAGAAACAGCTGGTGGCAGTGTCCGGCACCATGTTTTGCCACCTATGTACAGCCAGCCAACTTGCCCTTCAGCATCAGCTGCTGAGGTCCCCATAGTGCCCACATCCCAGGGTGGCTCAGCGGTGTGGAAATTTTTTAATGTGTGTGCCTCAGATCGGACCAAAGCCATCTGTTCGCTCTGCCAACAAAAATTGAGCCGTGGAAAGGCCAACACTCACGTAGGGACAAGTGCCTTACGAAGGCACCTGGAGAAAAGGCACAAACAGCAATGGGATGGCCACCTGAGCAAAAGCAGCAGCAGCACACAAAAGCAAAGCCACCCTCCTTCTCCTCTTCCTCCTCCATCAGGTGCATTATCTGCTTCTGCCGCTTTCTCCCTTCCACCTTCACAGGCACCCTCCTCCACTCCGCCTCTGCCCTTGAGCGGTTCCTGCTCCTCTGCCCACAGCAGCAGTCAGGTGTCCGTGAAGGAAATGTTTGAGCGGAAGAAGCCAATTTCGGCCAGTCACCCCCTTGCCCAGCGTCTGACAGCTGGCGTGGCGGAACTGTTAGCTCGGCAGCTGTTACCATACCGGCTGGTGGATTCTGAGGCCTTCCGTAAATTTGTGGCCATCGGAACACCGCAGTGGAAGATGCCAGGCCGCACTTATTTTTCGAGAAAGGCCATACCCCAACTGCACCGTGAAGTTGAGAGGCAAGTGGTGTCATCTCTTGTGAAGAGCGTTGGGTCAAGGGTACACCTGACCACGGATGCCTGGTCTGCTAAGCACGGGCAGGGCCGCTACATTACCTACACAGCCCATTGGGTGAACCTGGTGGTGAACGATGGCAAGCAGGGCGCAGCGGACCAAATTGTGACACCTCCACGGCTTGCAGGCAGGCCTCCTGCCACCTCCTCTCCTCCTGCTACATGCTCTTCGCTGTCCTCCTCCTCCTTGGCTGAGTGGCAGTTCTCCTCTCCAGCTACACAGCCCCAGCTCCGCAGGGCCTATGCTGCATGCCAGGTACGACGCTGTCACGCCATCTTAGACATGGCTTGTCTCAAAGCGGAGAGTCACACTGGAGCAGCTCTCCTGGCTGCTCTTAAGAAACAGGTGGATGAGTGGCTGACCCCGCACCACCTGGAGATAGGCAACGTGGTGTGCGACAACGGCAGCAATCTGCTTGCCGCTTTGCATATGGGGAAGCTGACACACATACCCTGCATGGCATATGTCATGAATCTAGTGGTTCAAAGATTTGTGGCAAAGTACCCTGGCTTAGCGAATGTCCTGAAGCAGGCCAGGAAGTTCTGTGGGCATTTGAGGCGGTCTTACACAGCCATGGCACGCTTTGCGGAAATTCAGCGCAAAAACAACATGCCGGTGAGACGCCTCATTTGCGATAGCCCGACTCGCTGGAACTCGACCCTGCTCATGTTCTCCCGCCTGCTAGAACAGAAGAAAGCCGTGACCCACTACCTCTACAACTACAGTAGAATGAAACAGTCTGGGAAGATGGGGATGTTCTGGCCCGACAACTGGACACTGATGGAGAATGCATGCAGGCTCATGCGGCCGTTTGAGGAGGTGACCAACCTGGTGAGCCGCAGTGAGGGCACCATCAGCGACTTAATTCCCTATGCTTACTTCTTGGAGCGTGCTGTGCGTAGAGTGGCGGATGAAGCTGTGAATGAGCGTGACCAGGAACCCTTACGGCAGGAACAGGCATGGGACCAATTTTCATCAGACCCAGCTGTTTCCTCAACACCTGCGGCAGCACAGAGGGGGGAGGAGGAGGAAGAAGAGAAGTCGTGTGCAGAAGACGAATCAGACTCAGAGGATGATGAGCAAGGTGTTTCTTTGGGGGAGGAGGAGGAGGAGGAGGAGGGGACAGCGGCAGGAGAACAACCTCAGCAGGCATCGCAAGGGGCTTGTGCTGCTCAACCTTCCCGTGGTATTGTTCGCGGCTGGGGGGAGGAGGTTGACTTACCTGACGTCACTGAGGAAGAGCAAGAGGAGATGGAGGGTACTGGATCCGACTTTGTGCAGATGTCGTCTTTTATGCTGTCCTGCCTGTTGAGGGACCCCCGTATAAAAAACCTCAAGGGGAATGAGCTGTACTGGGTGTTCACACTACTAGACCCTCGGTACAGGCACAAAGTGGCGGACCTGTTACCAACTCACCGGAAGGTGGAAAGGATGCAGCACATGCAGAACCAGCTGTCAACTATGCTATACAATGCCTTTAAGGGTGATGTGACGGCACAACGCCAGCAAGGTACCACTGCCACTAATCCTCCTCCCGTGTCCACGCAGTCAAAGACAGGACGCTCCAGCGATCTCATGGTGATGTCGGACATGCGGACGTTCTTTAGTCCAACGCCTCGCCGTAGCCCTTCCGGATCCACCCTCCACCAACGCCTGGAACGGCAGGTAGCCGACTACCTGGCCTTAAGTGTGGACACTGCTGTGAACAGCGATGAGGAACCCTTGAACTACTGGGTGCGCAGGCTTGACCTGTGGCCAGAGCTGTCCCAATTTGCCATCCAACTTCTCTCCTGCCCTGCCGCTAGCGTCCTCTCAGAAAGGACCTTCAGCGCAGCTGGAGGCATTGTCACAGAGAAGAGAAGTCGCCTAAGTCACAAAAGTGTTAAGTACCTCACCTTTATCAAAATGAATGAGGCATGGATCCCGGAGGGCTGCTGCCCGCCCCAAGACTAAGTCAGTCCCCGCACATACAGCATCTCTGCCTGCACGCCGTGTGACTGGCTGCCTGGCCTGCCCCAAGAAGACTAAGTCGCTCCCAGTCCCTCCACACAGCATGTCTGCCTGCAGGCCGCTTGACTACCTTCTCCGCCACCACCAACAGGGTCCGGGACTCCAGGCGGATTGCTGAATTTTTTAGGTCGCTGCTAGCAGCGGCCGATGTAATAATTTTTCGGGTGCGTGTACATGACTGCCTAATTTTTCTGGCTGCACTGCGGGCAGCTGCAACAACAAAAGAAAAGGCATGTACATGCGCCCATTCCCCTTCGTGATCATTACCTTGCCGTGGTGAAGGGGCTTGCGTATCACAATGGAGCAATGACCGGCGCCTAGATGAGTGTCTCGGGGGGCACACCCACGATAATAAGGTCGTTGCCTCATTGTGGTCAGACCAAATTTGATCAGCTGGACAGTCACTGTTCTGTCATTCAGCTACATCAGCCAGGTGACCATATGGGCTGTAAAGCCACCAAAACCTGCACTCTCGCCATGGTGCGCACCAGTAAAGCACGGCCGTCACTACACAAACAGCTGTTTGCGGTGCGTTACACGATGAGTTTGGTGTGTCAGTGTGAAGCAGTACCTTAATTACACTACCTGATTGATGTATACACATGCAAGATGTTTGAAAGCACTTTAGGCCTGTCATTTAGCATTCAATGTGATTTCTGCCCTTAAAACGCTGCTTTGCGTCAAATCCAGATTTTTCCAGGGGACTTTTGGCATGTATCCCACTCCGCCATCCCCCCCTCCAGGTGTTAGACCCCTTGAAACATCTTTTCCATCACTTTTGTGGCCAGCATAACTATTTTTTTTTTTTCAAAGTTCGCATCCCCATTGAAGTCTATTGCGGTTCGCGAACTTTAACGCGAACCGAACCTTTCGCGAAAGTTCGCGAACCCGGTTCGCGAACCGAAAATCGGAGGTTCGGCCCAACTCTAGTAACTACTCTTGTGTGAATAAAAGAACATTTGAAAGTTTTCCTTGTGTGTAATAATGCTTGGAAGAACAAAGAAATCGAGAGCCCAATATGGTGTAGTATTGTTAAGTTGGTTGTGGTTTAAAGCAAAATATTTACATATACTCACAAACATGGGTTACCCATAGGCAACCACTTCAAGTGCAGATGGGGAGTATTAGAACCTGACCCCACTCAAGTTTTTAAGATGTCGCTCTCTGTAGATAGGAAACGGGGTAGCACCCCTCCACCGAGGGTGGAATCGAGATTTCAGCAAGGCTTGGTGTACAGAGGCGCCAGAGAAGAATAAAAACGTTTAAAAAACATCTAAAAGAGGGAGATGTTCAGGTGGACTTACCTCCCTCGAAAATATAAAACTCAATTGAGTCACAATATGTCAAAACAACATTTTTATATATCGCCACTTAGTGCAACGCGTTTCGTAGGTGTGGTCCCGATTCATCAGGCAAAAATGAGCATAACTCAATGGGTCTAAATGCAGAGGCGCTCACTTCGACATTTAGACCCATTGAGTTATGCTCCTTTTTGCCTGATGAAGTGGGACCACATCTGCGAAACACGTTGCACTAAGTGGAGTTCAATAAAAAAATTTGTTTTGATATATTGTGACTCAATTGAGTTTTATATTTTTGAGGGAGGTAAGTCCACCTGAACATCCCCCTCTTTTAGACGTTTTTTTAAATGTTTTTATTCTACTCTCGCGCCTCTGTACACCAAGCCTTGCTGTGTGAAATAATGTTTACTTTCACTGCAGAGAGCAGTACAAGCTTGCTTAACTCTGGCTCATAGGCAGTATCCATGACCCAGATTATGTAGTGATTTAAATGTTAGTAGGCTGATCTTAAATAGGATCCTCCATTAAATAGGTAGCCAGTGAACAGCGTGCAGGACTAGTGTTATGTGACAGTGACAGGGTTGGTTAACCGTCTGGCAGAAGTATTCTGTATCAGCTGTAGGGGGTGCAAGTTATTTTTTGGAAGGCTGGTCTAGAGAGCATTACAATAGTCCTGTCGGGATGTATTGTCATTTAGTAGTCAAAGGCTCCAAATGTATGCAGCTGTTGGCTTTGCCATAAGGTAGACAGATTTATACCGCATCATCTTTGGACCTTTGTTGGTTAGTTAGGATCATTGTTAAACTGTTTGATCTTGCTATCCATTCATTGTAAAATGCTTGAAAAGTATATGCCTACTGTATGTCTTCTAATCTTCAATAAAAGTTAAAAAAAAATGTAGTACCCGAGGTAATATGTGCCATGATGAGATAAACATGTGTATGTACAGTACAAAACATATCAATAACCACGATGTTTTACAGAGAGAGATCAAATACATGAACTATTGAACTTTCTTTTAACTCTGGGACATTTAATGGGCGGTAACTGATTAGAGACCGTAACACATTCAACATACTTTGAAAATGTTTACATATAAAATAAAACTCTGAGATACTTAAAAAAAAGTCATTTTTAGGAGTAGGAGGGTTAATATAATTGTTTATCTCATCAGTTTATTTTCACCTTTGGTTCACTTTAAAGCACCATTTTTTTAAATCAACTTTATGCGACAGTTTCATAAAACTGATCTGATTTACACATGCATTTTATATTTCCGTGGCCAAGAGAAATCTAACAACATTTCACACAATCTTCTGCTAGACCCAGACTATATTTATGTTGAAATATGACATAATTCAGTCTTTGTGCAGCTGTATGGAATTATTTGTTACGTCTAAGCACAAAGCTATATTGAGAGATGCAACTTGATGCATCTAATATGCAGCAATCTACAAGGTGTCAAGCATTTTAAAATGTGCCAAACTTCTCATACAGCACAGTTAATTACTTTGCAATGGTGTTATTAATTTAAAACACAATAGTCTTGTCCCAGATGTGACAGATTTGGCAGAAAATGGACCTGTCGTATCTGTTTGTAACAGAGATAAAAAACAGAACTCAGTTGCATATGATTTCAGATACAGGATAAGCAGTAAAGTTTGATAAACTGGGTGTTGTGAAAAAGTAATCCTTGAACAGTATTTTGTATGTATGTGAATTATGGGCGCCATGAAAAATCAGGCACCCGAACAGTGCCAATAGTAGATTATCAGTACTCTACTATTTAAAGTGTTAATTTTCATTAGTAAAATATCATTAATTGATACCCTCTACTGCCTATGCCTAACCCTAACTCCCCTGGTCGTGCCTAATCCTAATGCCCCCGGTGGTGCCTAACCATAAGACCTCCCTAGTGGCGCCTAACCCTAAGACCTCCCTTGTGGCGCCTAACCCTAAGACCCCCCTGGTGGTGCCTCACCCTAAGACACCCCCCCCTCCAACTCTGAGACCCCCCCCCCTCTTGGTGGTGCAAAAAAAACCTGAAAGTGATAATTCCCTTTTGGTGCCAGCTTGCCGATATTTTTAATTAAAGTCTATGTCAGTGCTTGATTTGTTCAGAAGACTCATGCACCAGTTTGCCTGATACCTTTTTTTCCATGTCTGCTTTTATTTTGTACTTCATCTTCACAGCATAGAGAAATGTGATTCTACTGCAAGTAATATCTACTTTCACAAATTACAGAGGTCTTAAGCTAGCCATACAAAAATCAGTTATGGCTAATATGCCAATTGCCAAGCTGAATGATACGTGTCTGATTGGATAGTAATCAATTCTTACACCTCACAACACATTCAGCTTCTGCAGAAACCTCTAAAGTAGTTCAGAACCTTCATGTTCAGAGACAGTCACAGAGTTGCACACCACGTTGTACTTCATGTGACTCCCAAGCCGGAAGGAGGAAGCATTGGAGTCATGTAAAGTGCAATTTAAAATGAAACTGAGCGACTCTCTCCAAACATAAAGGTGCTGCTGAACTGCTTTGGACAGCATTATCCAGGTTTCCAAAAAAGGAAAACCTTTTCTGAACAAAAACACTAGTCATTGTTCCCTCAGTGCTCCTGCGCCATCCCCCATGCACAGAGATTTTCCAGCACAATCTACCAATCTGTAAACTATCCAAAATAGAAACCAATTTTTTTGCTGCAATCCCAAACTAAAGCTAGAAACAACAGGATAAATGACATGGAATAATATGTGAGGGATGAGAAGGGATATGGAATCCTATGTATGGGATAAGAAGGGACATGGGTTCTATGTGAGGGATGAGAATTGGCATTGAATACCATGTGAGGGATGAGAAGTGACATGGAATAATATGTGAGGGATTAGAAGGGATATGGAATCCTATGTGTGGGATAAGAAGCGACATATAATCATATGTGAAGGATGAGAGGGGATAGGGAATCCTATGTGTGC
The DNA here is from genome assembly GCF_040937935.1 of Hyperolius riggenbachi. NCBI lineage: Eukaryota > Metazoa > Chordata > Amphibia > Anura > Hyperoliidae > Hyperolius > Hyperolius riggenbachi. The sequence continues at coordinate 108,906,646 of NC_090651.1, forward strand.
AATGAGAAGGGATATGGCATCATATGTGTGGGATAAGAAGGGGCATGGGATTCTATGTGAGGGAGGTGAAGAGACATGGAATCCTAGCTGATGGATGATAAATTACATGTATTCATATGTGAGGAATAAGAAGGGATATGAAATCCAATGTGTGGGATACAAAGGGACATGGAATCCTATGTGAGGGATGAGAAGGGACATGGAACACTGTCTGAGGAATGAGAAGGGACATGGAATCCTATGCAAGGGATGATAAGGGATATGTAATTATCTGGGAGGGATGAGAAAGGACCTGGGATCCTATGTGAGGGATGAGAAGGAATATCGAATCCTATGTGAGGGATATAGAGCTTTCAGGTAAAACAAGTTTAACCACTTGCCGACCGCCCAATACCAATAGGCTGCGGTAAAGTGGCCCCCCAGGACCGCCCACTACCAATAGGCGGCGGTAAAGTGGCACCCCCAGGACCGCGTAACGCCGATCGGCGGCGGCACCTGGGGGACTGATTAGCCGGTGATTGCGTGCAGGGATGCGCATGCATCTGCCGGCATTAGGCTCGGCCCATCCGCGACGTCAACCCGCCGGCCAATAAGCAGCGTCGGCGGGTTGTTAACCCTTGATCTGCCACATACAAAGTGTATAATATACTTTGTTAAGCTAACAAAGTGTATTATACAGGCTGCCTTCTCCCCTGGTGGTCCCAGTGATCGAGCGACCACCAGGGGAGGAGGCAGCCCTCACATAAGTCACATAAGCACACTGATCCTGCCCCCCTGCCCCCTGATCGCCCACAGCACCCCTCAGATCCCCCCCTGATCACCCCCTCAGACCACTGTTTGCACCCAATCACCCACCTAATCACCCATCAATCACTCCATGTCACTATCTGTCAACGCTATATTTTAGATTAGGTCCTAAACTGCCCCCTGGGGGCTCCTGATCACCCCCCACACCCTCAGATCCTCCCAAGACCCCCCCAGACCCCCCGTGTACTGTATACATCTATTATCCCCTGTAATCACCCACTGATCACCTGTCGATCACCTGTCAATCACCCATCAATCACCCCCTGTCACCACCTGTTACTGCAACCCATCAGATCCTACCCTAACCTGCCTCTTGAGGGCACCCAATTACCTGCCCACACCCTCAGATCGCCCTCAGACCCCCTTCCGATCACCTCCCCAGTGCATTGATTTAATCTATTCTCCCCTCTAATCACCCCCTGAGACACCCATCAATCACCTCCTGTCACCCCCTAGCGCTCCTATCCATCAGATCAGGTTCTAATCTGCCCCTGCGGGCTTCTGATCACCCGGCCAAACCCTCACCTACCCCACTGCAGTGACAGAATTTTTTTTCTGATCACTGCTGGTCTCTACGACTTAATTGTAACTGAGACCAACCGTTATGCCACACAATACGCAACTGCCAATCCAAGAAGCTACCATGCCCAACCTTTTTGGTGGAAACTACTCCAAGTTTCCAAATGTAACATTTTAGGGGCCTTCTCCTTAACATGGGTCTAGTCAAAAAGAATGTATTGCGCTCTTATTGGTCTACGCTCCCAATACATCACATGCCCATGTTCTCTGCTGCCATGTCCAGGTCACGATTTGAGAACATCCTGCGCTTTCTGCACTTCAGTGCCAATACAACCTGTCATCTAAGAGTCCACCCTGCTTATGACCGGCTCCACATAATTCGGCCCCTCATAGACCACCTGTCATCAATATGCATATGCTTATACCCCTGAACAGTCATTTTGAGGCATTTGGTTTCCAGACTACTCCTTATTAGAGTTGAGTCGAAATTTTCGTAATTTCGCGTTACTATAATTACGCATGCGAAATTTGCGATTACGATGTGAAATTACGGTAGCGTAATTGCCATTAAAATCGTTATTGAAAATACCGTAAGCGTAATTTTCAACGCGTAATTTCACGTTTCGTTCATACCGTAATTTCGTATTAAACCATACCGTAATTTCGCGTTAAGCCATAACGCTCCCGTATAATATAAAAAAGCCGCCGACTTTAAGGGTTAATAGCAAATCCCCCTTAAATGCTAAGAGCCTCAAATTTGGAGCATATATTAAGGAGATCAGAAGGAATAAGAGGAAAACATTTTTTTTTCAAAAAGACCTTATAGTTTTTCAGAAAATCGATGTTAAAGTTTCAAAGGAAAAATGTATACATTTAAAAACCCGCCGACTTTAACGGTTAATAGCAAAGCCTGCTTAACGTTTAGGAGCATCAAATTCCCAGGGTATATTAAGGGGATCAGTGGGAATAAGAGGAAAATTTTTTTTTCAAAAAGACCTTATCGTTTTTGAGAAAATCGATTTTTAAGTTTCAAGGGGAAAAATGTCTTTCAAATGCGGAAAATGTCAGTTTTTTTTGCACAGGTAACAATAGTGTATTATTTTCATAGATTCCCCCAAGTGGGAAGAGTTTTACTTACTTCGTTCTGAGTGTGGGAAATATAAAATAAAAGATGTGGGGTCCCCCCTCCCAGACCTCTTTAACCCCTTGTCCCCCATGCAGGCTGGGATAGCCAGAATGCGGAGCACCGGCCGCGTGGGGCTCCGCACCCTGACTATACCAGCCCGCATGGTCCATGGATTGGGGGGTCTCGGAAGGGGAGGGGCAGCCAAGCTTTCCCCTCCCCCTCCGAGCCCTTGTCCAATCCAAGGACAAGGGGCTCTTCTCCACCTCCGATGGGCGGTGGAGGTGGAGGCCGCGATTTCCTGGGGGGGGGGGTCATGGTGGCATCTGGGAGTCCCTTTTAAAAAGGGGTCCCCCAGATGCCCACCCCCCCTCCCAGGAGAAATGAGTATAGAGGTACTTGTACCCCTTACCAATTTCCTTTAAGAGTTAAAAGTAAATAAACACACAAACACTTAGAAAAAGTATTTTAATTGAGCAAAAAACATAACCACGAAAAAAGTCCTTTAATATTCTTAATTAACCATTAATACTTACCTGTCCCTTTAAATAAATGATCCCTCGCAATAGCCTCGGAAATGTTCTATCAGTTACAATGTAACAAAGTTATTACAATGTAACAACTTTGTTACATTGTAACTACGCCGCACCCGACGTCACTCGCCGCTCAGCCGCTCTGTCGGGTCCATGCAGGACGCTAAGTCCCCGCCGGCTCCTGCTGTCCACCCCGCCCACATCTGTCACCCACATGTGAGTGACATGTGGGTGACATGTGGGAGAGGCGGGGAGGGCAGCGGGAGCCGGCGGGGACTTAGCGTCCTGCACGGACCCGACAGAGTTTTGAGCTATATAGTTCAGAGCTCTCTAAGCATCTTTGAATTTGGGCTCCAAGGAGCCCCATTGGTCCTTAGCAGATCAATGGGGTTCCTTCAAATCAGAAGGAACCCCATTGGTCTGCTAAGGACCAATGGGGCTCCTTGGAGCCCAAATTCAAAGATGCTTAGAGAGCTCAGAGCTATATAGCTCTGAGCTATATAGCTCAGAGCTCTGTCGGGTCCGTGCAGGACGCTAAGTCCCGCCGGCTCCCGCTGCCCTCCCCGCCTCTCCCACATGTCACCCACATGTCATCCACATGTCACCCACATGTGGGTGACAGATGTGGGCGGGGTGGACAGCAGGAGCCGGCGGGGACTTAGCATCCTGCACGGACGCGTAAGTGTATGCGGCGGCTGAGCGGCGAGTGACGTCGGGTGCGGCGTAGTTACAATGTAACAAAGTTGTTACATTGTAATAACTTTGTTACATTGTAACTGATAGAACATTTCCGAGGCTATTGCGAGGGATCATTTATTTAAAGGGACAGGTAAGTATTAATGGTTAATTAAGAATATTAAAGGACTTTTTTCGTGGTTATGTTTTTTGCTCAATTAAAATACTTTTTCTAAGTGTTTGTGTGTTTATTTACTTTTAACTCTTAAAGGAAATTGGTAAGGGGTACAAGTACCTCTATACTTATTTCTCCTGGGAGGGGGGGTGGGCATCTGGGGGACCCCTTTTTAAAAGGGACTCCCAGATGCCACCATGACCCCCCCAGGAAATCGCGGCCTCCACCTCCACCGCCCATCGGAGGTGGAGAAGAGCCCCTTGTCCTTGGATTGGACAAGGGCTCGGAGGGGGAGGGGAAAGCTTGGCTGCCCCTCCCCTTCCAAGACCCCCCAATCCATGGACCATGCGGGCTGGTATAGTCAGGGTGCGGAGCCCCACGCGGGCGGTGCTCCGCATTCTGGCTATCCCAGCCTGCATGGGGGACAAGGGGTTAAAGAGGTCTGGGAGGGGGGACCCCACGTCGTTTTTTTTTATATTTCCCACACTCAGAACGAAGTAAGTAAAACTCTTCCCACTTGGGGGAATCTATGAAAATAATACACTATTGTTACCTGTGCAAAAAAAAAAACTGACATTTTCCGCATTTGAAAGACATTTTCCCCCTTGAAACTTAAAAATCGATTTTCTCAAAAACTATAAGGTCTTTTTGAAAAAAAAAATTCCCTCTTATTCCCACTGATCCCCTTAATATACCCTGGGAATTTGGTGTTCCTAAACTTTAAGCAGGCTTTGCTATTAACCGTTAAAGTTGGCGGATTTTTAAATGTATACATTTTTCCTTTGAAACTTTAACATCGATTTTCTGAAAAACTATAAGGTCTTTTTGAAAAAATTTTTTTCCTCTTATTCCTTCTGATCTACTTAATATATGCTCCAAATTTGAGGCTCTTAGCATTTAAGGGGGCTTTGCTATTAACCCTTAAAGTCGGCGGCTAACCTAACATTGATCCATGCGTCAACTTTTCCGCTTGGGAGCATGGCCATACGCATTAATTTCGTAATACCCACTGTAATGCAAAAATTACGCGAAAATTACGCTTACACGAAATTTCGCGAAATCCTTCTTCATTACGATTATGTACTTACGGCCATAATCGTAATTACACTAATTACGCAAAATTTCGCGAAATTGTAATTACGTCATTACGCTCATCTTTGGGCCCCTAAAATCCAGGGCAGTATAGGAACCCCACAAGTGACCCCATTTTAGAAAGAAGACACCCCAAGTTATTCCGTTAGGTGTATGATGAGTTCATTGAATATTTTATTTTTTGTCACAAGTTAGTGTAAAATCACACTTTGTAAAAAAAAAAAACAATAAAAATCAATTTCCGCTAACTTGTGACAAAAAATAAAATCTTCTATGAACTCACCATACTTCTAACGGAATACCTTGGGGTGTTGTCTTTGTAAAATTGGGTCACTTGTGGGTTCCTAAACTGCCCTGGCATTTTAGGGGCCCTAAACCGTGAGGAGTAGTCTGGAAATCAAATGCCTCAAAATGACCTGGGAAATCATAAAGGTATTCATAGGACTTTGGGCCCCTTAGTGCACCTAGGCTGCAAAAAAGTGTCACACATGTGGTATTGCCGTACTCAAGAGAAGTAGTATAATATGTTTTGGGGTGTATTTTTACACATACCCATGCTGGGTGGGAAAAATATCTCTGTAAATGGACAATTGTGTGTACAAAAATAAAAAAAATCTCATTTACAGAGATATTTCTCCCACCCAGCATGGGTATGTGTAAAAATACACCCCAAAACACATTATACTATTTTTCCTGAGTACGGCGATACCACACATGTGACACTTTTTGCAGCCTAGGTGCGCTAAGGGGCCCAAAGTCGTATGAGCACCTTTAGGCTTTACAGGGGTGCATACAATTTAGCAACCCCCAAAATGCCAGGACAGTAAACATACCCCACAAATGACCCCAGTGGACACACCAAAGTTTTCAGAGAGGGGCATGGTGAGTCTGTGACAGATTTCATTTTTTTGTCACAAGTTAGCAGAAATGGAAACCTTTTTTGTTTGTTTTGTTTTGTCACAAAGTGTCACTTTCTGACAAAAATAAAATCTTCTATGAATTCACCATGCCTCTTAGTGAATACTTTGGGATGACTTCTTTCCAAAATGGGGTCATTTGGGGGGTTATTTATACTATCCTGGAATTCTAGCACCTCATGATACATGACAGGTGCTCAGAAAAATCAGAGATGCTTTAAACTGGGGAAATTCACTTTTTGCACCATAGTTTGTAAACGCTATAACTTTTACCCAAACAAAAAAAATCTAATAAGTGTCTATTTATTGAACGAAGACATGTAGCACAATAAATTTAGTCAAAAATGTATATAGACATTTTACTTTATTTGAAAAATGTCATCACAGAAAGTTAAAAAAAAATCATTTTTTTTACAAAATTCATGTCTTTTTTGATGAATATAATAAAAACTAAAAATCACAGCAGCAATCAAATAGCACCAAAAGAAAGCTGTATTAGTGACAAGAAAAGGAGGTACAATTATTCATTTGGATAGTAGGTTGTATGACTGAGCAATAAACCTCTAAAGCTGCAGTGGTCTGAATGGAAAAAGAGTGTCTGGTCCTTAAGGGGTTTTAAGACTACAGTCCTTAAGTCAGTGGCATAGCAAATGGTATAGCAACCATTGCCGTTGCTATGGGGCCCTCGGCAGTCCTTTGTCACAGGGGGCCCGCAGCTGAGAGAGGCTTTTTTTAAATTATAATAATGCCGGCGCCGGCCCGCCCCCCCCCCTCAATAATTAGAGAAAGCGGCCCCCCGCCCCCTTGGCCCCCCTCGCTCGTCGCTAAGTGTGGCTGGTGAGGAGGGGGACTACTTCTAGCCGGTGCACATTGATTTACTTCCTAGCGGCCCTCACTCTATAGTTCCCGGCCAGCTAGGGAGGAAGGAGGAGGAGTTACGCCCCGATGGCCTCGTGCAGGGCTCACGGAGAGGGAGCGGACCGCGGACAGTTGCTGCGCCTGTGACTGGAGCCAGAGGAGTGTGCCCTGGAGCCGGAGGCCTGCCCTGGACTAGAGACAGAGATGGACTTGTCACCCGAGGAGAGACCCGACCCGACCCTACGCTGTGGCCGCAGAGTGACAGCGGGAGGCAGGAGCGAGGCAAGCTCCAGGACTGTAAGTATGCTGTGGCTGCTGGCTTGCTGTGCTGTGGACTAACAGAGGGCCAAGGGGGCTGGGGGGGCGGAGGGGGGGTTGGAAGAGAGTATTTTGTGGGGAAATCTGCTGCCAATCTGGTTGCATTTTATTGGGAAACCTGCCGACAATCTGGTTGCAATTTGTTGGGAAATCTGCCGCCAATCTGGTTGCATTTTGTTGGGAAATCTGCCACCAATCTGGTTGCATTTTGTTGGGAAATCTGCCGACAACCTGGTTGAAATTTGTTGGGAACTCTGCCGACAATCTGGTTGCAATTTGTGGAGAAATCTGCCGCCAATCTGGTTGCATTTTGTTGGGAAATCTGCCAACAATCTGGTTGCAATTTGTGGGGAAATCTGCCAAAAATCTGGTTGCATTTTGTGGTGAAATCTGCGACAATCTGTATGCAATTTGTGGGGAAATCTGCCGACAATCTGGTTGCAATTTGTGGGGAAATCTGCTGCCAATCTGGTTGCATTTTGTTTGGAATTCTGCCGACAATGTGGTTGCAATTTGTGGGGAAATTTGTAAACAATCTGGTTGCATTTTGTGGGGAAATCTGCCGATAATCTGGTTGCAATTTGTGGGGAAATCTGCCGACAACCTGGTTGCAATTTGTGGGGAAATCTGTCGCCAATCTGGTTGCATTATGTTGTGAAATCTGCCATCAATCTGGGTGCATTTTGTTGGGAAATCTGCCCACAATCTGGTTGTATTTTGTGGGGAAATCTGCCGACAATCTGGTTGCAATTTTTTGGGAAATCTGCCCACAATCTGGTTGCAAATTGTGGGGAAATCTGCCGACAATCTGGTTGCAATTTGTGGGGAAATCTGCCGAAAATCTGGTTGCATTCTGTTGGGAAATCTGCCGTCAATGTGGTTGCAATTTGTGGGGAAATATGCTGACAATCTGGTTGCATTTTGTGGGGAAATCTGCCGACAATCTGGTTGCATATTGTAGGGAAATCTGCTGACAACATGGTTGCATTTTGTGGGGTAATCGATTTCCCCACAAAACGTTTGGGTGGGTGGTCCAAGTTCCATGGGGTTGGAAGGTCATGGGGGGGCCCATAATTTTTTTTGCTATGGGGCCCAGTCATTTCTAGCTACGTCCCTGCCTTAAAGAGTAACTGTTAGGCATAATATGTTAAATCTATTTTCTATTTTAGCCTATTACATACACAAAAAGGATTGTAATAAGGCAATGCAAAACGTTAAAATCCTTCTTACTTTTTTTCCTAGGTTTTTCTCTCCCCATTAGTGATGGGCGAACATCCAGATGTTCGGGTTCGGGGGGGTTCGGCCGAACATGCCCCCGATATTCGGCATGTTCGGGCCGAACCCCGAACCCAACCCGAACATGTCCCTTTGGGGCCCCTATAGGGTCCCAGCATAAAGGGAGAGCATTCCCCGAGCGCGGGGGGGGGGGGTCGGAAATGCCCCCCACCCCTCCCCGCTAAGCTCTCCCTTCTGCTGGACCCTATAAAATTAAATAGAAGTCCCCCAAAGTACCTGTAGCAGGCTGGCAGGAAGAGGACAGGAAGCGGGCAGCCGGCAATCACAGGCGCTAGTACCATTTGGTACTTCCGCCCTCTCTCTGACGCACTTCCTGTTTACATTTGTAAGTCGCGTCAAGAGAGAGCAGAAGTACCGCGATGACGCATACGAGGGTACGCGTCATCTACATGACAGCATTTTTGTACCATTTATGAAACGTCATGCATTGTAAATGTTAAAATAAACTGTGTAAATATAATGAGGAATATCTTAGTACCTTTGCATTTGTATGTAATTTAACTCACTGGGTAGACATTTGGAACACTGGATTGTTGGTCTGTCCTCATGTTATTCTAATCTGTCTTATTTTATGTTTTATACATTTGTTTTATATTTTATGTATTTTAATTATAAAAGCTTGGTGTAACTGCCTTCTTAAAACAGTTTTACACAGCCATATCAAACCCACATGTAGACAGCCTGTTTCGGACTGTTGGTCCTCATCAGTACATGGCAGGGATTATAAGGCTGTATGAAATAGGGCTTGGAAGAGTACAACAGAGTAACCAAGCAGCTCAGGGTGACCCAAATTACTAGGAATGTATAAAAGGAACCAAAAAGCCCTCCTACTAAAAAATCAAAGCTTGGCTTAACAAGGGCGAAAAGGGATAATTTGCATATTTAGTAGTAGTGCATTGTGGGTAACCACACATGTTCATTTATAACTGAATTATTGCAAATTTCCTTCTGTTTTAAGAAGGCAATTACACCAAGCTATGCTTTTTAGTAGGAGGGCTTTTTGGTTCCTTTTATCCCCCTATACATTCCTAGTAGTTTGGGTCACCCTGAGCTGCTTGGTTACTCTGTTGTACTCGTCCAAGCCCTATTTCATACAGCCTTATCAATCCCTTCCGTGTACTGATGAGGACCAAAAGTCCGAAACAGTCTGTCTACATGTGGGTTTGATATGGCTGTGTAAAACATAAAGCTATAGGCTTGCTATACGCCAGCGGTTCTGGATGCTTGCTTGGCTTAACAAGGGTGAAAAGGGAAAATTTGCATATTTAGTAGTAGTGCATTGTGGGTAACCACAAATGTTCATTTATAACTGATTTATTGCAAATGTCCTTGTGTTTTAAGAAGGCAATTACACCAAGCTTTACTGTTTTAGTAGGAGGGCTTTTTGGTTCCTTTTATCCCCCTATACATTCCTAGTAGTTTGGGTCACCACCATAAAACAAAAGCATGCTTTTTTTTCTAACATACTTTGGTTATATAAAACATTTTTTTGTCCATTAAAATACTTTGTTTTGTTGCTCACTGTTATGTTGCATATTGAAACAATTTAGTTGTTCTGCAATTTTCACCCACCACAATTTAGATTATTTACAATGTAAATATATTCGCTTGGGTTAAACAATTGCTATCCCTTATCACTGAGGATTAGTGTAAGGTAATCCGGACTAAATTGTCTGTAGAAGCTAGCAGGCATCCAAATGGTTTGATTCAGTACGTCCCTCTCCTGGAAACCCCAATTAACAGCTAAAGATTAGAGATGTCGAGAGCATAGAATTTTCCATTTGCAAACAGCGAACGTGAACTTCCGCAAATGTTCGCAAACATGCAAACCGCTCCAATGGCCAGGCCAATTTTAAAACCTACAAAGACTGTTTCTGGCCACAAAAGTGATAGAAAAGTTGTTTCAAGGGGTCTAATCTAACACCTGGACTGTAGCATGACAGAGTGTGATCCATGCCAAAAGTCTCACCAAAAGTTATGGAGTTGACGCAAAGTCGAGTTTTAATCCCTAAAGGGCAGAAATCACATTATGCACAGCTCTGGGTGTCAGTGGGCTGTGCAGTGTCGCACACAGAGAAATACTATCAGAATACAGTGAAAAAATAATGCACTGGAGTGGTACTGTGTGTGCAACTTAATGCAGCAACAGCAGTAGTGTGCTAACAGCTCTGGGTGTCAGTGGGCTGTGGAGTGTCACAAAAAAAAAAAAAACTCAGGAGACCTATGTGCTAGCCCTCAAAAGGGCTGTTTGGGGGTGCTTTCACAGCAAATGAAGAACAAGAACACAGGCCTAGCTAATGCTTTCCCAACCTATCTGCAGCAAGTCTGAACCTGCTCTCACTAACAGTCAGCAGCCAGCAGAGAATGAATCCAAAATGTCCACCGCAACTGCTGTTTGATAGGGGGGTGGTGGGTCCAGGAGGGGGTTCAAGCTGATTGGCTGCCATGTGTCTGTTGACTGTGAAGCAAGGGGTCAAAGTTTGGCTCCTTGATAATGTATAGGGGTGGGTCGAATATTTTGGCAGTTTGCAGAGAACGCAAACAGCCAAAATTCGCCAGGAACTGTCCGCTGGCGAACCGTTTCAGGCCATCTCTACTGAAGATTCTGGATCAGTAATCTTTTTCTACAATGTCAATTAGAATTAGAATTTCAAGTAACAGTTCTCACACTGAGGCCTTGTTCATATTGCGTTCGGCTCGCGTGTCCATCCGTGTTGGGCTTTTTTTCTTCATTTTTTTCTGCGATTTTCTGCACGTTCGGACATTTTTGTAAGCGCTTTTTCAGAGCACTTCCATCTTTTGATCTGGAAAAAATAAATACAATGGGCTTGATTCACAAAGCGGTGCTAACCTACTTAGCACGTCTAAAGTCTTTAGACATGCTAACCAGGGTGCTAAGTAGGTTAGCACCGAATTTCTGAATCAGATAATTCGGTGCTAACCTACTTAGCACCCTGGTTAGCACGTCTAAAGACTTTAGACGTGCTAAGTAGG